>NC_139559.1:32716490-32927494 GCF_965112155.1 Podarcis liolepis | reverse complement strand
GCGTCCCTACTACTACTACTACTACTAATACTAATACTACAATCGGCCCTTCACTACTACTACTACTACTACTACTACTACTACTACTACTACTACCGGCCCTTCACCAGCAGGTCCCAGGATGGGTTATGACATTTCAAATTTTAATTTAAAAGCAACTAAAACAGGTTACAATCACAGGAATAGGGTAGGCCCTGAAAACCACATCTCAGATGTCAAAGGCCGGGGTAAAAAACTTGGTCATGTCATTGTGCAATGATGGGAGCAGTCTTCCCATGACGTTTTCCCCAATGCCAGTCCAGAATGCATCTGAATATTTCTCCAAACATGTGGGAGAAGCTAGTCACATGGGCCTTTTGCACACATGCAACAGTCAACAAATAAGTGATTAAGAGATTCTCCTTGTCCCAGCTGCTTTTCAGACAGCAGATTGTCCATTGGTTGAAGACTTCAGCTGTAGAGTTGGAAGGGATCCTGAGGGTGATCTAGCCGAACCGCCTGCAATGCAGGAATCCTGCAATGCAGGAATCTGGATTAGTGTTATTGAGGATAAATGTTATTCGTGTTCCCCCCAACTGGCTGGGTTGTGGGGAACTGCTGGTTTGCTTTTATGGCTTTAATCTATTTCAGTGATCACATATTCATTTATTTACTCGATTTCGTAGCTGCCCTTTACCTTAAGGTCCCAGGGCAGGTTACAGCTACCAAAAAAAATAAGTATAATTATAAAACAAACAAAACGGTTGCAACCATGAAACAAGACAAGTATAAAAGCCATGAAAAACAATTCCATATATAAGAATAGCTCCAATTATAGATGTAGACTGGGATAAAGATCTCCATCTAAAAGGCTTGTTGAAAAAAGAAGGTCTTCCGTAGGTCCCGAAAAAGCAACAGAGAAGGTGGATGCCAAAGGGTGGCCTGCTACCAGGCCTGGTTTTTATATTGTTTGGAATGGATCTCCTGATAAGATGGTATCTGCAGAGGGCCGTCTGCTGCAAAGCGCAGGGATAAATTGGGTATATACAGGATGAGATGGGTTTTTTAGGTATAGTCCGTGGAAGGAAAGCCGATGAACTATGTAACAGTGTTCATGCACACCCAGTACATATTGCACACTCTGTTTCAACATCACATCCACCATGTGCTTTGGGCTGCCTGATGGGTTTGCTCCGAGCACCGGCACCTTGCAGCACAGTAGTCATTAACGTTCCTTTGGGACCAGGCTTGACTTGGGGGCATTGGCTTGAAAGGTCTGATCATCACATCACTGTAGCCGGAGGAACATGCTCAGAAATCAACATGGAGCTGTCCAAGTTGCCCAGATACATCAGTCTGTCTGGCCAGCACCATCTAGCCATCTAGTTTGTCTGAGCAACGATGACCAAAAGGAAAAAAATTCCTTCCAGTAGCACCTTAAAGACCAACTAAGTTAGTTCTTGGTATGAGCTTTCGTGTGCATGCAGTGTGCATGCACACGAAAGCTCATACCAAGAACTAACTTAGTTGGTCTTACGGTGCTACTGGAAGGAATTTTTTTATTTTGACTATGGCAGACCAACACGGCTACCTATCTGTAACTGGACCAAAAGGAAGACATGCTAATAGGAAAACAGCTGCACACAGTGTACTCCATTTAAAAAAGCCATCTGGGAAGCTATACGCTGCCACGAACAGCTGCAGATCTTTTGGTTCTGCGCTTTGGGAAAGAAAAAAAGATCCCAAAAAAGGTGGCAAAGCTTCTTCTTTTTTAATAGAAAAAGCAACCACCCTCCTAAGCCAGTTTAAAACCTGCCAGGCGGCCACTCTCTTATAGCTGAATGTTTTTAGAATAGCTTGGCATTAACTAGCAGGGCGCGGATTATCTCCATAGAAACGGTTCTCAATAGGCTGTGGCATTTTCAGATTGTCTCCTGATCCCCTCTTCCTCCCCCTGCCTGGTATCATGTTAACTTTCAATGGAGTTTCACATCTCTCTGCCAGGATCGCAGGTGCAGAAACCCCAGGTCCCTTCCTCAGTTGCATTTCAGCTGTGCTTCAGGTTTGCTACTGGCTTGAGTTGAAATCGGCTTGCAATTCTCCCTCCTTCTGCATGGCTAGTTGGATTTGATTTATTTGTTTGTTTAAATTTGTATACCGCCCTTTATCCGTAGATCTCAGGGCAGTTCATAGCATAAAAATACAAGATAAAAACACAAAAGCTTTTAGTTCAACCTCAGTGTGAAGCAACAATCTGCATATTTTTTATTTGCCTTATTTCACATAAAGCGACTCATAAACACTAGAGCTAGGACACATTTTCACATAAATCTAGAATAATTTCCGGATTTTAGTTCAAAACATTTGAACTTTAAAGCCTCAGACTATGCTTTTGACATTTAACACCCCCAAAAATGTTAGTCGTCCTCACTATATAGTAAAAATGTTTTTGATACGAAACCATTAAGGAAGGTTTTGTTTTGTTTTTTTTGTCCGAGCTTGCTTATTTTCTGGACAAAACAGAAACATTTGAGTTGAGATGTTTGTGAGGAGATACACAAATCGGTGGTAGAAAAGTGTTCTCTGACAACACAACACTAATCAAGTATTTTGATTGGTCAACTAGTGTGGGGAGGGAGGGCCACGGACCTCACCATTCTGCCTTAGTGATTTGATTAGTAGATACCAGCATTGGAATTATGTCAATTCATTTCATTTCATTTTTGGATGATTGCCACTGACCTTTTCTGAGTCAGCAAACTCAGCAGGCGGGCTGGGGTTCAGGACAATGCCTTTTTCAGCACTAAGTGGCTTCTGAGCCTAAGGTCAAGAGCTGGGCCAGTCTCAGAGGCTGAGCAAGGTGAGCAATCCATCTTTAGAACAAGCTGGCAAATGAAATGTGAATGCTTCCTTAGCCAAAGGCATACCCTCCAACAATTCCCCAATGAAAATAGGGATGTCCTATTCAATAATAACAATAGCTTCCAACATATATAAAAACATAATGAAACATGAACATTAAAAAAAACTTCTCTATACAGGGCTGCCCCCAGATGTCTTCTAAAGGTTCTATAGTTACTTATCTCCTTGGCTCGGGGGTTGCAAAACACGTTCCAGCTTGTTGATATCCTTCTTAAAATATGTGGCCCAGAACTGGACACAGTACTCCAGGTGTGGTCTGATCAAGTAGAATAGAGCAGGATTATTACTTCTCTTGATCAGGGCACTATACTTCTGTTGATGCAACCTAGAAAAAGCAATAGCTTTTTTGCTGCTGCATCATCCTGTTGACTCGTGTTAAGCTTGTGGTCTACTAAGACCCCTAGATCTTTTTCACATGTACTACTGGCAAGCCAGGTGTCCCCCGTCTTATATTTGTGCAGTTTGTTCTTCCTGCCCAAGTGTAGAACCGTACTATTGTCCCTACTAAAATTCATTTTGTTAGATTTGCCCCGATTCTACAATCTACTGGTCATATTGAATCCTGATTCTGTTTTCAACAGCATTAGCCACCCCTCCCAGTCTGCTGGCATTGCAAATTTGATGAGCTCCCCTTCAATGCCTTCATCTAAGTTTGCACCCGGAGGTCACTGGTAAGGCATTGGTTTGACTTCACCCCTGGAGGCACAAGCCCACCAACAACCAGTTCTTAATCTGCCTTCCATGCTCCAAGTCATGGATCTCTTCACAAGTGTAAATGAGATTCCATTTATAAGAGAGTCATCCATTCCCCCCTCTTCTTAATTTTTTGGAATTAGGAAGGTTTTGACACCTCCAAACTACCAGTGGCCCAAGTTGGTTGACCTCTCAATGACTTCCCCTGTGTTTGGGCTTCCACATAATCATCCTGGGAGATGGAGACAGTAAGTCTGGGAATAACCTGTCCTTTTGTGCTGCTCTTCTGCAATGCAAAAGGAGTTCAGCTGGCTAGGTGTTTATTTTCCTGCTATACAAAGGCAATTGCTTTAATTTAATTCACAGTGACAATCTTTGGCAGAACACCATATGAGCCACATCCCATTAAGGAAAGCGCAGACCCTCACCCCAGGGCTTCTTCTGACAGCACCAGATATACATACATGGGGACTCACTTAAGTGGGGGCTATTCCCTTTTTTCTTTTTCATTCCCCTTCTCATGCACTCGCTGGATCCTACCATCATTCAGTGATTCAAAATGATGGGTAGCCAGGATATGTTTTTAAATAAACAAACAAACACAATAAGCCAACTCTTGTTTTTAAAAAGCTGATACTCCAATAGAAAACTAAAAAGGTAAAGGACTCCTGGACAGTTAAGTCCAGTCAAAGGCAACTATGGGGCGCGGTGCTCATCTCGCTTCAGGCTGAGGGAGCCGGCGTTTGTCCACAGACAGCTTTCCGGGTCATGTGGCTGCTTCTGGTGCAATGGAACACCGTGACAGAAACCAAAGTGCATGGAAATGTTGTTTAGCTTCCCATCGCAGCGGTACCTATTTATTTACTTGCACTGGCATGCTTTTGAACTGCTAGGATGGCAGAAGCTCGGACAGAGCAACGGGAGCGCGGATTCAAACTGCCGACCTTCTGATCAGCAAGCCCAAGAGGCTCAGTGCTTTAGACCACAGTGCCACCCACTCCCAATAAGCCAGTTAATATCCGAGTTGCCACAGTACACTTTATTTTCCACCTGCTGTGCTATTTTTGTATTTACCATGGTGCTGACTGCCTTTTCCCCCCAGGGCCAATGAGACAGGCTCTTACTACAGATTCACCCTGCTGATTTGCCTAAACGCATAATTAGCATGTAAGTGCTGCCCATCAACTGGCAAGTTTCCTGGCTTGCTTCAGTATCCTTGGAGTTTTCAGAGGTGACTGGGTTTAGCCTGCTGAATCACAAGCACCTGCTGAATCACAAAAATGGATCTATTGCAAGAGGGAGAACTGGCCCAGTTGGCTGTTCTGCTGGAGCAGCCTGGGGCATTATTTTCCGAGTCAGTTGCTAATATAAGGGTTCACGCCTCAGCTTTCCCCCAGCCTTCTGAAACTGGTGTGCAGTGCAGTGGAGAGCATGATGACGATGATGGTGCCCTGAAATGATTAAACCCAAAGTTAAGTACTGTGAGTCATCACAGGTGCACATAAGCCTCCTCTTGAAGCTGTAGCTCAGTGTGGAAATGGGAGAAATCTCCTCCAAATCTGGTGGATCTGTGTGTCCCAGACACAGACCCCCCCCCCACAAGCAAATTGAGCAATGAATACCTTAAAAAGTTGATCATTGTTAACTTATAAAACACCGCAGAGTTATTTTAAATATTTCATTACACCCCCGCTAGTAGATCAGTCCCATTTGCGCAGATGCAGAGCTAGCTTATGCTTAGCCAGACTATCTAGTGCAGCAGCTTTCCACAGCAAAGATCTTTTGCTCTCTCTCCCCACTCCCAAATTCACCTGTTAAGGGATCCTTTTAACAACAACAACAACTGGAGATGTCAGGTATTGTACTTGAGACCTTCTGCCTGCATCGGATATGCTCTGGGGCTGAGCTATGGTCTCCTCGCCTTGAAGAACAGGGATTGACAGCTAAGTGCTGTGCATCTGGCTTTTCAGTGAAACTATGGATCCAACTGTCTGGACTTTACTGAGCTTAAAAGCTATTGGAGGGGATAAGTTAGGAGCAACACACACACACACCACACATTGTATAAACGTGTAGCCTCCTGTGCGTATATAAAGGGGATTCTCTTGCATCATGCCCTTTGCAGAGGTAATAGCTATGTGGACCTTTTGGTTGCTGACCTTATCAGCAGCTTCCCAGGTAATTCACAAGAGCAAAACTGGCTGGCAGCACACAAGCCGCACCCAGATTCCGCCAGCTGGGTGCTCACCCCTTTCCATGCCTCCCAGTGGCGTTGAGAGGGATTGCTTCCTACTAGGAAGCGAAAGCGCATGCTGATTGCTGTAAGTGGTCTGGATGCTAAATCTGTGTATAAGTTTAGAGTTAATCATCGCTGTATCAAGGCAGCCCTTTTCCAAATAATGTATCCATCTTCTAGTCCTTATTAGTGACCCTTGAGAAAGAATTTCCTCTTTCAGTATGCATCACAAAGAAAGAAGCTATTGCTCTTTAGCCGAGACACCTGGTTTTTGTTTTTTCTGTATTCTGCTGATGACTTAGTAGATGGCACTGCCTGGGGTGAGGGTGGACAGAAGCAGGGATTTATCCCTCGAGTGGCCAGAAGGCAATGTAGGACTCTGTTTTTGGGCCGTCATTTACATTCTGTTTACATTCCCATTTACAGTCTCTGAGAGCAGGGAATTTCCCCACTTCCCCCAGAGGCTTGATTCAGTGACCTTTGCTTCCTCCCTGGGAGTGTCAGTGCCAAGGCCCTGAGCGCCTGGCAGCATCACTATGGCAATTCCACTCACAAGCCAATGGGTGCAGATGATAGCAGTGTGCCAAGCACTCAACAAATAGTGTTTGCTGAGTGGATATTCATGTGATACTCCCAAGGAACAGGGTTGCCGGGCTTGGAGAATCAACTGACAGGAGCAATAAGGAGCTGAGAGGAGATGGTCATTTGTCAATGGCAGTGTGCAACACACAATCATAATCATAATCATAATAATTTTATTTATATCCCGCCCTCCCCAGCCGAAGCCGGGCTCAGGGCGGCTAACAACAATCAAATAATCCAACATTCTAAAAACATTTCATTATAGAAATTAATTAAAATCAAATTGATGGCAATCGTTAAGCAAAATTCTGTGCAGATTGCCAGAGGAGGGAGTCAGGCTGCGCCCTGACCAAAGGCCTGGTGGAACAGCTCTGTCTTGCAGGCCCTGCGGAAAGATGTCAGGTCCCGCAGGGCCCTAGTCTCTTGTGACAGAGCGTTCCACCAGATTGGAGCCGCAGCCGAGAAAGCCCTGGCTCTAGTTGAGGCCAGCCTAACCTCTCTGTGGCCTGGGACCTTCAGGATGTTTTTATTTGCAGACCGTAAGTTCCTCTGTGGGGCATACCAGGAGAGGCGGTCCCGTAGGTACGAGGGTCCTAGACCGTATAGGGCTTTAAAGGTTAAAACCAGCACCTTAAACCTGATCCTGTACTCCACCGGGAGCCAGTGCAGCTGGTATAGTACCGGATGAATGTGATCTCGCAGCGAAGACCCCATAAGGAGTCTCGCCACGGCATTCTGCACCCGCTGGAGTTTCTGGGTCAGTCTCAAGGGCAGCCCCACGTAGAGCGAGTTACAATAATCCAGTCTGGAGGTGACCATCACATGGATCACAGTGGCTAGGTCAGGGCGAGAGAGGTAAGGAGCCAACTGCTTAGCTTGGCGGAGATGAAAAAATGCCGCCTTTGTTATAGCTGTAATCTGCGTCTCCATAGAGAGGGAGGTATCGAAGATTACACCCAAACTCTTAACGGACGGTGCTGGCACTAATTGCACCCCCGCAAGAGATGGAAGTTGCCCCCAAAACAAAATGCTCTAAACTAAACCATGCAAGCTATACATATCACCCACACAAACAAAGCACAGGTGCCCTTACCCAGCAGGCAACATAGATTCTGTTATATAATTCATGCACACAATTCTGTTGTGTAATTTATCACATAGTGTACCCATAGTAAACGCAAAATACCTTGACACAGGGTGGAACTGTTTTCTTTTGCCCTCCCCATCCCTTTTTCCTTCTGTGCTGCCTGTCTTTTAGCTTGGAAGCCCCCTGTGTAAAACTGGCAGGGGTTAAAGAAGACGATGTAAACAGGTTGCCTTTTACAGTCCTGTTGCTTGCTTGGTTCTGATGATTCAAAGAAGGAAACACAGAGAACATGTGTATTTGTTCACAGAGGAACTGTGATCAGTGACGCCACAATGTTACTAATGCTCTCTCTTTTGAAAGCCCTGTGCCAGATATTGACAGTTTCTCATAACAAGATTATGGCAGTGAGGAGGAAGAAATTGCTTTTCAAAAATAACGTTCTCCACCTTCCAGGCTGAGCGTGGGCCAAAAGATTCAGTTGCCTCCAGGCCAGCCAAGTTACTCTAAACAACCATCTAGGGTTGTTTAGGCCAGCAAACTTTTTCAGCAAACTGTCCCTCAGACTTTGTGCGGAGCTGGACTATATTTTGGGGGGGAGAGAATAATGAATTCCTATGCCCCACAAATAACCCTGAGATGCATTTTAAATAAAAGCACACATTCTACACATGTAAAAACACCAGGCAGCCCCCACAAATAACACAGAGATGCATTTTAAATAAAAGGACACATTCTACTCATGTAAATACATGCTGATTCCCAGACCATCTGCGGGCCAGATTTAGAAGGTGATTGGGCCGGATCTGACCCCCGGGCCTTGGTTTGCCCGGGGGCCAATTGTGGGAGGCAACTGTTTTGCTGTAGCAACTGATGAAGGCCTCCCTTCCCCTTCCCAGGTGCCCCCAGGGATGTACAAGGGAAAGCAAGATTGTTACGGCAAGCACACCTGACCTATGGAACTCAGGACCACAAGGGTGAGAAAGCTTTCTTCAGCCCGAGGGTCAGATTCCCCTCTGGGCAGCTTTCAGAGGACCACATGTCAGTGGTGGAAAGGGCCAAAGACCTAAGTGAGTGAGCCAATGAATGCAAATTTACATCTGTACAGTAGGCAAGATTTTATGCCTCTCTATCTTCCATCCAGACAAGCATTATCAGAGTTCAATGACATATTCCAGCCAGGCAAAAACAGGTGTGAACTAGAGCTAGTGAGGGTTGTGGGCTGTGGAGAGGAGGTGCGGCCCAGGGATTGTTCAAAGGACTAGAAAGAGAGAGGCTTGGAAGCCTGCTTTTGCCCCCTAAGCCTCATGTTTCTCACCCTTGCATTGCTGTGAGAGGTGGTGGCAAGTCACTAGCTTAGACGGCTTTTCAAAAATATCAGTCAAATTCATAGAATTATCAGTCAATGGTTATTAAGTATAATAGCTAAGCAGAACCTCCAGGTACAGAAGCAGTAAGTCTTTAGATATCAACTGTTGAGGACAAACAATAGGGAATAGCCATCACTTCCATATTGATTTATTTGCCAAAGAATGCTTTTTATACTTCAGGAAACCTTTGTGCAAGCCTGTGCAAGCCTTGTTGTATGTGGATTGCACCACTTTTGACTACATAAGGATCCACACTTTTAAAAAGAGCCTAACTTCAAGAGGCCTCTGCAAGCTATCAGCTCAAACTTATCCCTCTCCTTACAGCCCACCGGATGAGGAGGAAGAGAAAGAGAGGAAGCCGAGTGCCAGAAAGAGAAAAAAAAGCCTAAGCCACCCACTGCTGACTTAGGAATAACCCACTACCAACATGTGGCCCCCAAGAGATCACCCCCAAAGGAATGCAGCCCTAGAATTGATAGACAAAAGGTTGTCCAGGTCTGGTATGATGCAGTTCTGAATACACTCACAGTCCCACCACGTTATTTAGTTACAGAAACATTGCCGGCCTTAATATGGACTAGCCTGCTGATGGTGTTGATGGGAATTACAATTTTAAAAAATGGAGGGTGCCAGTTTGGGGAAAACTAAATAGACACTGCTCACTTCCGCTCTCTTCTCCAAAGCACAGGTGGCCTTGCAGAAACCCTATGAGATGAGGGCAGAGAACGGAGACCTCAGATGACCTTTCATAATAGCTCTAATGAGCGGTTGCTTCCAGACTCTCCAGGATCCACTGTGCTGTGTTTGTGATCCAGCCCTTGCCAAACAAAAAGGAAGGGGCGAGTGGGTTGTTGATTCTTCTCCACTCACCATGTGCTGCAAACACTGTCCTCATGCTGGGGAGGGCAGAAGGGTCATTGCCCTATCCAACCCAACTGTAGACGCACACACTTCTCCCGGAGGTCACTGAGAGGTGAGGGAAAAATCTGGCATTCCCTGGAGCAACCTCTCACTCTCTAACCCCCTTCTCCCAACCCCCTTCAGCAATGCCTGCCTGGTTGCCATTCCCAAATGCAAGGTTACATGGAAGGCACAAATTGTTTGCTAACAGACAGATCTGCTGCTGGCTGCAAAGGGAAGCTGGGGTGTTATTGACAGTAAGAGCTGTTCGACAGTGGAATTTGCTGCCAAGGAGTGTGGTGGAGTCTCCTACTTTGGAGGTCTTTAAGCAGAGGCTTGACAACCATATGTCAGGAGTGCTCTGATGGTGTTTCCTGCTTGGCAGGGGGTTGGACTCGATGGCCCTTGTGGTCTTTTCCAACTCTATGATTCTATGATTCTATGATTCTATTCCATTCCGGTGTTTGCAATGGCAGGAGTTGCCGGAGATGGGGTGGGGTGGGGTGTATGGGTTTTCTTGTTTGTCAACTCTTGGGTAGAATCATAGAATCATAGAATCATAGAGTTGGAAAAGACCACAAGGGCCATCGAGTCCAACCCCCTGCCAAGCAGAAAACACCATCAGAGCACTCCTGACATATGGTTGTCAAGCCTCTGCTTAAAGACCTCCAAAGTAGGAGACTCCACCACACTCCTTGGCAGCAAATTCCACTGTCGAACAGCTCTTACTGTCAGGAAGTTCTTCCTAATGTTTAGGTGGAAACTTCTTTCTTGTAGTTTGGATCCATTGCTCCGTGTCCGCTTCTCTGGAGCAGCAGAAAACAACCTTTCTCCCTCCTCTATGTGACATCCTTTTATATATTTGAACATGGCTATCATATCACCCCTTAACCTCCTCTTCTCCAGGCTAAACATGCCCAGCTCCCTTAGCCGTTCCTCATAAGGCATCGTTTCCAGGCCTTTGACCATTTTGGTTGCCCTCCTCTGGACACGTTCCAGTTTGTCAGTGTCCTTCTTGAATTGTGGTGCCCAGAACTGGACACAGTACTCCAGGTGTGGTCTGACCAGAGCAGAACCAGGGGTCTTGAGTAAAAGTTTACACAACCAGGCAAGGATTCACAAACACTGCAGGAAGGAAGGGTCAACTCAAGTTAGCATGTGCTGCCCATGAGAGAAGAGTTTTGCTTTGTTTTGTCAACCTGGGAAGGTAGCCCATATAGAAGAAGGAAATCCCTCCTTCCAGCAACCTCCTTCCGGCAACTCCTGCAGCCAAGCTGGTGCCAAACGTATTGCACTGACCACATCAATGAAGCCGAGAGCAGGGTCTTGTCATCTGGGCAGCCCGGGTCCTCCATACACATTGCCCAGGCTTGCATCCTGAGGACGTCCCACTTCGGTGCTGTTAACACAGCAGTTTGACTTCACTCCTGGAGACAAAATCCATTGTCTCTCGAGGCAGAAGGATGCCAATAACTCTGAGTCGGACATAGCTGAATACAATCTTTAGCTCTCACTGAGGCAGTAAACCTGAATCTATGCCATACCACTGCAGAATGAAGGTGGTGACTGCAAGGGGGGGGGGGAGATGATCAGTCCATATAACATGTAAACTATATCTCAGGGAGAAAACTAGGTTAGATTCCTTTCCCCTGACATCTAGCTTTCTTTTTTTCTTTTTTTTTTAAGATTCAAATTTTTATTCATACAAAACAAAAACAAATTTGGGAGGTAATAAAGGACATTCTAGTATTTCTGCTTCCAGCTAGCATTCTGTAACATTTCTCTGTTCAATATACAGCAGTCCCATCCCAGACCACAGCATCACTGAAAGCTATGAGGTTTCCATCTTGTAGCCGTGTTTTTCTAATTCAGCTCTTAGCTGATTGGAGAAATCATCTTCCACATTGTCATCATCCCAATTATCTTCCCACACATGTGCATCTTCATCTTCATCTAAACCAGCCCAGTCTTCGGCCGGGAACTCCTCGAACTCGTCGTCCTCCTCCAAGAGCCCCAAGTCGACGGGCTGTTTCTTCTCCGACATCATCGGCCTTGCGCCGCTCTAGAGCCCGCCAGCGACTCCCACTCTATTGCTCCCCGCTGGGAATGACGGGACAGCGACGGAACCGGGAGGCCGGCCGGCAAGCGAGCGGGCGGAAGGCGCATGCGCCTTCTCCCGCACGGCCTGGCCGCTCGACATCTAGTTTTCTATGCAAAGGATGTGGGTGGGTATTAAAGCATTCAGTCTGTTGAGTTCCCACCTGCGGTCTGAAATGGTACAGGTGAGGCACAGGTTTTTCACCTCAGTGAGAACTCCACCTTGGCCTCCTCCTTCAGTAGAAGTGACTAGAGCTGAGCTACAGACAGGCTGAGTTTGCTAAGCAAATGAAAGCACTTTTAGTCACTAGGTCAGTCGAGTCACTGATAAACAACTATCAATTTCTATATATATAAATCAGCAGCTGATTAAAAATAAAAAAGCCAGTCTAAGAACATTGAAGCAGTAAGGCAATGTAGAGTGAAAGCATCCTCTGGTGTCAAGGAGAAAAAGGGAGAGGTTGTGGGGCAGGGGATTTTTCTACTGTTTTTGCAAACAGGTGTATGAAAAACAAAGACGCCTTCATGTCCTCCCTGTGGCTTGTTCTGCCTGTCCCCGATTTACCTGGAGTGACTACGTGCACCCAAAAAGTTTTTGCATTCTTGCCAGCAGAATTTGGCCCAACAGAAAGTGTCGCATTACCTACTATGCCTCCCTCATTCCCCGAGATCAACGCAGAAACAATGGCCTACATAGCAAAAACATTGACAGTTACCGAGAGAAACAAGCCAAGTGTCAAGGGCTGTGAAACTCATAATTAGTCTGAAACAGAAGACTGTCTGTTTTCTACACCAGCCAACAAACGTATTTGTGCAAGAGCTGGTGCTGTATTGGGGAGAAGATCAACTCTCGCATCAGGCATGAAAGCAAGAGCTACACAGGACTGTCTCTCCCCATGTGAACCAACCAAGACCCCAAAATCATCCTCTAAGGACCTTCTTCGTGTGCCTCCTCCATGAGAGATCCAGAGGGTGGCAACACGAGAAAGGGCCTTTTTTGCAGTGTCTCCCTGTTTGTGGAATGCTTTCCCCAGAATCAACGTCATCTAACATCCCCACATACTTAATAAACAGGTCATCTGGAAGCAGCCACAGCGACCAATAGATGGGAGGGGGATTCTCTTGCAAGGAAAGCTCACCACAGCACTGTTTTCCCGTGTGATCTTCAGGGATGTCCACACCAATAGAAATGCAAAGAAATTACATTGTATAGGGAAATTACCACCTGAATGATCCAACAAGGACGAGATCAACAACAGAGAAGAAACATCTAGCTCCTACCCAGAAGAAAAAGCCTGAACAAAAGCCTGCTTTTGTTGCTAAGATAGGCAACTCAGTAAAGGCCAGAATGCTGGTTTATCTCCTGTTTTATACTGTACACCTGCAATGTTAGCTGTTTAATCAATACTGTACTCTGTGACTGCACCCTAGCTGCTCCCCCCGTCCCTGTCACAGCATGTTCTTAATTTGCATCTTGTCCTTTTTTGCCCTCTCAACCTTGCAAGCCAAACTCAGAGCTAAATATTGAAACCTGACCTGTAAAACATTTTTTTTGTAGGTGTTTCTTTGCTATTCTCTGGTGAGAACAAGGAGGATACCCTCATTATTCACCCCTATGTCAAAAATTTTGACTGTCCCCAAAGCTGCTGGTTGATGACTTTATGAAAACTACCCCCAAGCCAACAGTTTTGTTTTAGAATGATCTTTCTCTCTTCTGATTAGGTGTGGGTAGCCCTGCCCATCTATCAGAAATGAGCCAGAGGCTGCGACAGATCAGATTCTCTACCCTCCTAGCGCTAGTGCAGGAGGGGAGGAAAGCAAGCACCACAAAGACTCTTATAAATACATTTGGTTTTTCAATTATATCCAAGAGTAGATCTGTGGATCTTAATCCTCCTCTCCCTTACCTGCTCCCCATCCCCAAATGCAACATTCTATTTTTTATCTTAATTTATTTAATAAAAAACTATGCACCACTTGATTGTAAAAAACAACAACCCTCAAAGTGGCCTATGTAAAGAACACAACAATAAAATTATGACTACAAACAATTAAAAATAACTACAGTGGTACCTCTAGTTACAAACTTCATTAGTTCTGGAGGTCCGTTCTTAACCTGAAACTGTTCTTAACTAGAGGCGTGCTTTCACTAATGGGGCCTCTTGCTGCTGCCGCTGCCCCACCAGCACACAATTTCCATTGTCATCCTGGGGCAAAGATCTCAACTCAAGGTAACTCTTCCAGGTCAGCGGAGTTTGTGACCTAAAGCGTTTGTAACCTGAGGCGTTTGTAACTCGAGGTACCACTGTATTTAAAACATTCAAAAAATTAAAATCAGTGAGAAACTAAAAACATATTCAAGCACACTTCAACATTCTACATATGTGGGTAGGCTTGTCTTAGCAAAAATGTTTTCAGTAGGCACTGAAAAGAGTACCAGCAGCAGGTGTCAACAGGCGGGGAGTTCCACAGTGCAGCTGCTGGTATACTAAAAAACGGTGCCTCTGCCATCCACATCAAGGGACAAACTAATATAATGTGGGAGATCTATGATCAGTTTTCCCAACAACGTTTCATTTAGCTAAAAGCAGCAGGCTGGGCAGACAGGTACCTAACCCACCATAACCCTCCACAGTAAATAGTATTGGAGTGGGGTTCAGTTTGAAAAACAGCATGGAAAAAATGGTTAAAATTTACCACTTTTAATGAAAATAAATATCTCTACTATGGCTTTAAGGTTATGCCTATCATGAGGCCATTCTGCCAGAAGATCTGCTTATTGGTTGCAGGGAGATTAGATGATGTTGGCTATTTCATTCTGCTTGGCTTGCAGGGAGGTTAGATGATATTGCATAAAAGAAAGTTCTGTTCTACACTTTCTGGGCATTTTCCTGTCCCTTCCTTCTTGTGAAGGTAATCAGCTATAGTGGTACAACTTGAATTTGTTGGTACTTGACTGAATCTGAGGGGAATTCTACATTCAGTTTCTCTGTTTTAACACCTAGCCTGTGTGTTCCTTAATTGGCTTGGGAAATCTCTCTCAGCTCCATCAACACCCTTAGAGGGGATCTGAGGGATGTCTTCCCCATCTCCATCCACATCCCACTGCCACCACAAATGCACCAGCAGCCATGGGAAGGCTTCTGAAAGGTCTAGGGGCCAGCCCTAGCTATATCCCTCACAATAGGAGGCACTTGAGTCTGTGTTTTTGTCTTATTGTTTGCAGGGATCAGCTGGTCCTGGGAACATGGTTGCCATGAAGTATCTGCAAAGTCATGATAAATGCCACCGTTTCTGAGGAGCTGTTTACTGAGCACTTCTGGGAGTAGTTGGTGTTAATGAGGTACCAAAGAGGAGGCCTGCCAGGAGTTTAACAAAGTGCCAAAGAGCCTGGGTAAAGAGAGAGAGAGAGGAATTTCTAAATCTTTGCCTGGAAACAATGAGGCCCAATTTGCATGCTCTGCATTGAAAGAGGCCAGCAGGCAAACAGTGGGAACACCTTCCCTGCCTGGAGGGACCAGGCAATTCCTGAGAAACAGAGTTTCCCAAAGGACAGGGCTGACCTCCCCTCCTCCCCCCATCCCATCCATGCTGCAAGGAACCAGAGTGGGATGTGCTGGAAGATGCCTATCAGTTGGAATCACAGTAGCCAAAGGGTCTCTCACAGACTCTGTTGCATGCTGCTGAAAGAAAAGCTGTCTGTTTATCTAGAGCCCATGTTTGAATAACTACTTGCCTTTATACTTTCGAAGGGAGAACAGTCATTGTACACTTTGGTGCAGCTAGTGAGGCTATGAGCTGGGCAGGAACCAAATCTAATGTCTGCAGTGACTCTAGAGTAACCTGAATCACCCTTCAAAGACTGTAACACTGTGTCTTCCTGCAGGGATGACGTTCACTCCCTTCGTTGTTTAATGTTGGGTTGGAAGAAGAGTTCTGTGAAACTCAGAAGCTAGCTTTCTCTTTGTGATTTTAGTTGTGCCTAATTTAAGTGTGGTGATATTGGTTCTGTTTAGATCTTGTCGGATCTATCTATCTATCATCTCTATCCATCTATCTATCTATCTATCTATCTATCTATCTATCTATCTATCTATCTGTATCCCTCCACAAATATTTTCAACAAACATGGAGCAGATTCAATAAATGTACTGAACTGCATTTTCACATGGGAGAAGCATGTAGTTTTAGCATAGGGTCAATACCACAGTATAATAGTTTTGCATGCATAAAGTCCAGACTCCATCTCAGACTTCCCCAGTTATTGTTATTATTACTGCTGTATTTTGATGATGATGATGTATGTATATATGTATACATATGTATACCCATCCTTCAGCAGCAAGTCCTAGGGTGGGTTACAACAATTTAAAATTAAAAGTTAAAATCAGATTGCAATCACAGAAAACCTGAAAACCCACGTTAGGTGTCAAAGGGAAGGGGTTAAGAGTTTCATCTTCAGTAGTCACTGAAAGCTGTACAGTGGTACCTCTGGTTACGAACTTAATTCATTCCAGAGGTCCGTTCTTAACCTGAAACCGTTCTTAACCTGAGGTACCACTTTAGCTAATGGGGCTTCCTGCTGCCACTGTGCTGCTGCCACACGATTTCTGTTCTCATCCTGGGGCAAAGTTCTTAACCCAAGGTACTACTTCCGGGTTAGCGGAGTCTGTAACCCGAAGTATTTGTAACCCAAGGTACCACTGTATAGTGAAGGTGCCAGATGTACCTCTGTGGGGAAGAAATTCCGTAACTTAGGGTCTGCCACAGAGAATGCCCTCTCCTGGGCCATCCCCACCCTGAACATCTGAGGGTGCGGGAACTGCTAAGAGGGGCTTCTGATGAACTTAAAACTCAGGAGACCGTGTAGGGAAAGAGGCAGTATTTCGCATATTTAGAGCCTAAGTTTTTTCAGGTTTTAAACCCTGAGCACCTTGAATTGGGCTAACCATCAGCTAAAAGACGTTCATGCATCAGGGCTTTTAAAAAAGGCATTGGAGACTTACTGCCCCCTTGTGTAAACAATTCAGAATCCAAGGTCTCTATAAGACAACTTGATATGTTCAGTGTAACTGTGTAACTCCCGTGGATGAGAATTTTTCAAGACAATTTTGAATTGGGAAATTTTCCAGAATATTTTCCTCTGCAAATCAGGTTTATTTGCATCAGAAAGTTTTCTGACTCCCTCCAGAGAGATGTTTATTTTGCTTGTATTTAGTAAACAAATCAAAACACTTTGCCAAGGTTGCCTAAAATTGTATTTGCAGTTGGCATCCATTAATTGTTATCGATGAACTTATTGAGCAGATAATATCCATGGACAAATAAAACACTGGGAATGTTTCTGGGAAATTTCTCACTCCCACATCACTGATGACAACTGTGAAAAAACATGTGAAAATGCTTCATTCCTAAGAACAGAAGAAGAATCCTGCCAAAGGCCTAGCCCATCATTCTATTCTCGACCACTGGATGCCCCTGGGAAGCTCACAAGCCGGTCATGAGCTCAACAGCACTTTCCTGCTATTACTATTTAGCATGTTTAAATGCAGGTATTAAGTGTGAAAGAATAATATTCCTGACCTGCCACACCATCCTTATCTTGTTTGTCCAATGTAGATTGCAAATGCTCTGGACAACTGCCACCCCTCGTTGTCCTTTAGTGCTGAGTACACAGTTCAGTCACTGTTGTACCAGATTCGTAACAGTTGTGCTAAGAATAGCAACAGGGGAAAATGCCAGGTGGGGAGAAGGAATCGGGATTCCCCTTTCACAACTGTATGATGTCATTCTTCCACGTGAAAATGATGTCTCAGTGGGCAGGGTGGTAGAGGCTAAACAGGACCCTAGAGGCTCAAAGGTTTGGAAATATTTATTTCAGGCACACCAGCAGAAGACCAGTGAATGCATTACCTTTCTGCCTTTCTGCCAGACATTCAGGCTTGCTTAAACCATTAGCCAGAGTCCTCTTGATCAAAGTTTGCTTTCACTCCCCAGCCTCTAGGGATGATGGCACACAGATTCGCCCCAGAAACTGAGCTCAGTAGCTCACTGTTCTTACAGTCGCCAACGAGATTACTTGTGGGAAACCCGGAAGCAGAATCTGAGC
Source organism: Podarcis liolepis (assembly GCF_965112155.1). NCBI lineage: Eukaryota > Metazoa > Chordata > Lepidosauria > Squamata > Lacertidae > Podarcis > Podarcis liolepis. The sequence continues at coordinate 32,909,522 of NC_139559.1, read as the reverse complement.
ACAACAGCACTCTGCCCATCTGCAGTTTCCAGCAACTAGTGTTCAGAGGCAAACTATAAGGAGAAGACCTCAGAGGCAAACTGTGGAGGCAAAGCCAAGCCACCATGGTTAGCAGCCTTCGATAGACATGAATTTTGTTTAATCCTCTGTTAAAGCCATCTAGATTGGTGGCCATCACTAGCTCTTGTGGGAGTGAGTTCCATAGTTTAACTAAGAGTAATTGCTGAAGAAGAAGAAGAAGAGGAGGAAGAAGAAGAAGAAGAAAGCACTCTCTTTTATCTGCCCTGAATCTTCCAAAATTCAGCTGTCCAACGCTGAAGAGATCAGCATTCCATCGCAGAGGCCTTCTGCTGCAGCCAGTGAGCTCCAAATAGCCGCTCTTGGCAAAGATGAGATATGCCTAGCGATCAAGCCATCCCTTCCCTGGGGCTCCCCACCCACGCAAACCCTTGGTAGTGCCTCATTGCCCTGATTACACAACACCACCTGCAGTGATCAAAGACAGCCACTCTCTGTGTTCTTGCAATGCACCATGTTTCTCAGAAGGACAAGTAGGGCTGAGACCCTCAGGGGGGAGGATTTGGGCAGCCTCTCATTCTTACTCAATGTTAAAAATAGGTAACTGGCCCCAAGGGCACAAATTTCAGGTTTCTGGAGAAGAAAAAGAAAAGAGAGCTGCACAACAGCAGATTTCGACATCCAGCCCTGCACAGAGACTACACTGGTTTGGAGGAGTTTAGACGGGTCCCTTACGGCACAGCTGGTTCCTTCTGAGAAATACTGAAGGGCCTGTAAGTACAATATAGAACAGGAGCAGTGGCACCTGGAGGCTGCTGGACCCAGTGGGCAGTCTGTGGCCAAGGAGGGGCAAAGGAGCTCACATGACTGGGGCCAGTTTGTTCTGGTTTTCTTCCCATCCTCCTCCCTGGTACAAGTGTGGACACAAAAGCATTGAGGTTGTATAAATACTTAGCCTCTGCAAAGTGTCTAGCCTTGGTTTAGGAAGGGTCCCTGATGTCACAATTTCTAGCATGGATTAATGTCACAATAACCATACATTACTCAGAAGTAAGCCCCATAGGGATGGCTTCCAGATAGGACTGGAGCCTAATTTGTTAGGGTTAATAATAATAATAATAATAATAATAATAATAATAATAATAATTTATTTATACCCCGCCCATCTGGCTGGGTTTCCCCAGCCACTCTGGGCGGCTTCCAACAAAATATTAAAATGCAATAGTCTGTTAAACATTAAAAGCTTCCCTAAACAGGGCTGCCTTTGGATGTCTTCTAAAAGTTGCCATGTATCCTCTTTTTCAAGGGCAAATTATGAAACAAATTGCATTTATTTGCTTTGAATGTCCACCATGGTGTCATAGCGTCCTCTTTTTCGCTCTTCAAAATATGGCGACCCTAGATTTGGTTAGTCTAAAAGGTGCCACACAGAGCAGCTAACAAGGTTCCACCAAAACTTTCAGTCCTATGGGGCCTTTCTTTGTTTGTCCTGAATCTTCCAATGTTCGACTTTGTTGGATGTCCACAACTTCAAGTGTTTTGAGAAAGATTTTTTTTTTATTTAATGCAGTCCAATGTCATTGCATATGCAAGTTTGTGAAAGAAGGACCTTATTCAATTCAGAAAAACTTCGTACAGTGGTGCCCTGCAAGACGAATGCCTCGCAAGACAAAAAACTCGCTAGACGAAATAGTTTTCCGTTTTTTGAGTCGTTCCGCAAGACGAATTTCCCTATGGGCTTGCTTCGCAAGACGAAACGTCTTGCGAGTTCTTGCGAGTTTGTTTCCTTTCTCTTAAAGCCGCTAAGCCGCTAAGCCGTTAATAGCCGCTAAGCCGCTAATAGCCGTGCTTCGCAAGACAAAAAAACCGCAAGACGAAGAGACTCGCGGAACGGATTAATTTTGTCTTGCGAGGCACCACTGTAATTGGAATTTCTATAGTGTAGGTAGGGTTTGGGGTGTGGGGGTGCTAGGAGAGGGGTAGCACCTCTGTGGGGGACACATCATACTACATCTGGGGTAGTTTATCCACCTTTGGTCCCCACACTGCATTCAGCGCTCACTTGTGGCTCCTAAAAGCTGGCAGCATGTGACCACGGACACACCCCCGGAATGGCTTCAACTGGCTGGCTAAACCAGGTGAGGGTAGCCGATGGGTCTCCAACCCTTGGTGACTTAAGGACTTCTTCTGTATGCAAAGACAGGTTTCAGTGGATTGAGTAGACAAGACCAATGGTGGGTCCAATGGTCAAGAAGGTGGTTTCTGCCCGTGTTGTAGAGGGAAGTGAGGGGCAGATGGGGCTCATCAACCTGGGAAGGGATCCCATCTAGGAGAAGGGAAACTCTGATCCTAAACCTGTGCTGCCTTGCAGGATATCTTCAGGCGAAGAAAAGGCTAAGGAGTAAATCTGGAATGCAGCCCCTAAGACAGTAGGATGGAGTCTTGTACGCCTCTTTCTGGCAACTCCTACAGCCAAGCTGGTGCTAATGTATTGCTGTGCTTTCCTTTGGACCACATCAGCGAGGCCAAGAGGAGGGTCTTCTCCTCTGGGCAGCCCAGGGCCTCCATACACACTGCCCAGGCTTGCTCACTGTGAAAGGTCACCCCTGGAGGCACACTCCATTGTCTCTTAAGACAAACTGGTGCCAACAGCATGTTGAGTTTCCTGTCTCCCTCCAGCTCCCAGGTCCTCCCCCAGGCAGTGAATGTTGTGATACGATCACAACTGATAATCAGAGTTAGGTCAGCTAGGTATAATATGAACCCAAAGCCATTTCTCTTACAAATATAATGGCACCAAATATGACAAACTTACAACAATAATGCATTCGAGGAGGGAGGAGGACACAAATCAACATTTGAAATGGATGTGTTTTTGACTGGGCACTTCCAGGTTACTGAGCCTTCATTGTGATTTGTTTGCAAGGAGGTTAGATGACATTGCATCAAAGCAAGTGCTACCCTACCTACCCTGTCCCAATCACTTTTGTCATCACCAAGTGCCCTGGGGGAAAGCAGGTTTTTTGCGCAAGACTTCCCAGCCAACTAGAATTGTGCAACCTGAATTTGCTGGCATGTGACTGAATCCCACTTGGGAAAAGTGACAATCTGTAAGATGCACCCTGTACACCAGAGATTTCCAAACTTTTCATGTTAGTGGCACACTTTTTAGACATGTATCATTTTGCAACACAATAATTAGGTTTCCTAGCAAACCGGAGGTAAAATTAACCCCTTTCTAGCCCCGGGAGGAGCGTTTAAGAGCAGTGGACTCGTAATCTGGTGAACCAGGTTCGCTTCCCCGCTCGACATGCAGCTGCTGGGTGACCTTGAGCTAACCACACTTCTCTGAAGTCTCTCAGCTCCACTCACCTCACAGAGTGTTTGTTGTGGGGGAGGAAGGGAAAGGAGATTGTTAGCCGCTTTGAGACTCCTTAGGGTAGTGATAAAGCAGGGTATCAAATCCAAACTCCTCCTCCTCCTCTTCTTCTTCTTCTTCTTCTTCTTCTTCTTCTTCTTCTTCTTCTTCTTCTTCTTCTTGTGACACACCTACATGCTGCAGCGGACACACTAACGCGTCGCGACACACAGTTTGGAAAGCTCTGCTGTACATCTCACATAAAACAACATGGACCTTTGCTAATTTTATGGAAGCTAATGCTCCATGTTAACTAACAATTTGTAACATCCTGGATATAAATATGTGTTAAGAGCTGTGGTTGCTGCTCTGGATTAAGTATTCTATGAATTGCACTGAAAGATTAAAAAGAATCACCCCTGGGCTTAGCTAGCCCTGGCGGAAAGCAATAGTGATTGTCAGACTGAAGAAAAGGTGATAAAATATTGATTGCTGTTTGCTAAAGGGTTGCAACAATTGCAAAATGGTAATAACCCCATGCAAAAATTATGCTGACTCAGTTATTGTTCCTACTGGAAAGAGAAACACATTATCTAAAGGTTAAGATCGAGGAAAGTCCAGACACAACAAGCTGAATTTACTAGCAATAAGGCTGCTTTTAGCCTAGTTAATGTTTGCTGGCAGCTTTGAATATGTGAAAGTATTTTTAAATAAATGATTGCTGCTGCTACTACTGTATGTACTGACTGCAACACCAGGAAACACATTTCCAAGGAAATTCACTGGCTATGGGTGAGGTCCTGATAAAGTTTTCATAGTACCTGGAATTCTGCAAGCTCTTGCAAAAACCATTTCTTGTGCAGAATGGTGACAGAAGGCAATCTGACTCACAAAGTGATGGAGACACAGAGGGTCCAAGTGTAAAGGTGTACAGGTCTAAAAAGAGAATTAACTACCTATTGCTACTCTTCTGGGAGAGGAAGGGGCAGGGTATGAATGGCTCAGCAATATCATGAAATGTGGGTCAGCTTGTAAGTAATAAAGTTGGGTGAAATCGCCTCAGTAGTTCAATCAACTCAGCGGAGTACTACCAAAAAATTAAGATGCTGAACCTCTTGTCATTTTACTCTACTTTTGGTCTTATTTTATTTGTTTATTTGTCTAAAGCATTTCTACCCTTCTCTTAGGCAAAAAGGCTTCCACAGCAGTGCACAAAAATCATTCGAAAGATAGTCTCTGCCTTAAAAGGCATGACACACAAGGTAAAAGAAGTGAGGATGGAGGAGGAAGAAAAGCAAACACAGGCACCAGATATTAAAATTACTGTCTTTGTAATGACCTGCTGGAACTGAAACAGTTCAGGCAGCCTGGTGGAGTGGCTGTCAAATAATAATAATAATAATAATAATAATAATAATAATAATAATAATAATAATAATTTATTATTTGTACCCTGCCCATCTGGCTGGGCTTCCCCAGCCACTCTGGGTGACTTCCAACAAAGATTAAAAATACATTAAAATATCACACATTAAAAACTTCAGATGTCTTCTAAATGTCAGGTAGTTGTTTATCTCTTTGACATCTGATTGGAGGGCGTTCCACAAGGCGGGCGCCACTACTGAGAAGGCCCTCTGCCTGGTTCCCTGTAACCTCACTTGTCGCAGTGAGGGAACCGCCAAAAGGCCCTTGGTGCTGGACCTCAGTGTCTGGGCAGAACGATGGAGGTGGAGACGCTCCTTCAGGTATACTGGACCGAGGCCGTTTAGGGCTTTAGATGACAACTGGGGAAGGGCCAAAGGCAGCTGGTGTCTCTGCAGGCAATGAAATTACCCAGTTTTGCTTCTCTCCGAACCACTCTGAGGAATGGTGGGAACTTTAAAGGGGGAGCTAGACCCAGCTGCCCAATACTTCTCAGGGCATTTCCAACACAGGCAGGTAAACCTGCCATGGAAGGTCATGAACAGAGGTGGAGGGGAGGACCAGTAGAGAACAGTTTGTGTAGGGCCCTCTCAAACCTACGGTTACTACCCCATAAGTAATCATGACATTTGCCTTTTGAGATCTTCATGCTACCATGGTTGTGGAATCTAAGGCTCTCCTGGGCTCCAAGCGTTGTACACTTTGCTGCTGGCTGAGCAGCTAACAATGCCCAATTATAGCTGGGTCTCCTTCTACGTGCCAGTCTGAGCTGTGTCTCTTCAGCATTCTTTTCCCTATAGAGGTATTAGACGGTTGCCCTCAGTCTGCCCCCAGTGCTCAGCAGCAAACACACAGTCAGGCGCTTCTTACAGCACATGATGCTCACATACCTGGGTGTGAACTTCTGGTCTTTGTCGCTAGGTGCCAAGGTCTAAATGGGAGGGGAAAAGGAAGTGGGGTGGTTTCATTTCAAGTGTTGCTACATTACTTCTCTTGAAAAGAAAGGGATGGTTTTCATTCCACCTGGAAAATGCAGTGTTTCTGGACACTGATAGGAGAAATCCACCAACGGACTAGCTTGGAAGGAGTTCTTTAGGTAGTACTCTGTTTCTGAGAGCATGCAAACTCTGTCTAAAGTCTCTTTTATCTTGGAAAACCCATTGCCTAATCCTAGGACAAACCTTTCCCAACCTGGTATCCTCAAGAACTCCCCTATTCCTGACCATTGGCCATGCTGACTGTAGCTGATGGGAGTTGTAGTTTACGACATGTGGAGGACACCTGGTTGGAAAATGCTAGCCTAGAGAATTATGGGAACGGTGGGAATTGATTTATACCAAGTCACACCATTGGTCCATCTTGTTCAGTGTCATCTACACTCAGCAGAAACAGTTCTCCAGCCTTACCTGGAGATGCCAGGGACCTTTTGCACACACATGTGGTTTGCCACCAAAGGGTACTGCAGATGCATCCTGCACTGTAGACCTTGCATTGAGCAGTGGGGTTGGACTACATGACCAGGAAGGTTCCTTGCAGTCCTATAATTCTACATGCTATAGCGCTTCAACCTACTCTGTGGTTAGAGGCACGTACCCTGCATACGCTCAACTGCAATTCCGGTTATAGGGATGGCCCTAAGTAAGATGACAGGGACAATAAATCTGCATTTGCTTGTCCTAGTCTCATAAGATGCAATTAGAGGGTTACACAATATGTGACAGGCTCTGAAGGATCTAATATAAAAAATGTATTGTCAAATTGTTTATTGCCATTATTATTATTATTATTATTATTATTATTATTATTATTATTATTATTTGTTCAGTGCTGGCTCAAGGGCAGCAACCACTTCTAGCACTATGTAGCGATAAGACATTTCCTGAGTAATGTTTGCAAACCCACAGGAAGATTGAATTCCTTGGGTCAGAAGTTCAACCACACAGTGACCTGGTTCACACGTTACATTAAGCCACTGTTAAAAACAAACTGTTCTGCAGCATGCTGGTGCACATGGCAGAGGAGGCTGTTGTACAGTGGTTAGCAGTGGTTTGCATGCAGAAGGTCCCAGGTTCAACCTGATCAGATCCCAACCTCGCAAAGCAGCACAGGGCTGGCCCAGAGAGGGTGGCGTGAGCAGCATGCCCCCCAGAAAAGTGTGCCCGGGGCAATTGCCCCAGCAGCCCTCCCCGGCTATGCCCCTGCTTAGCTCCCAGCAGTGCAGCCGGCAGCTGGGAGGAGTGAAACGCCTGCAGGTTCAGCCCTATGCACAATTCAGGTAGGATCTAAAGTGACATGATGCAGATCATGCCTATATGCATGGGAGGGGAACTCGTTTCTGGTCCCCATTTACTGACTGGCAGGCAAACAGCTTGAGGTCGTTCATACAGGCTCTGTTAAACATTGCTTTGTTTGTTGTGCAAACAAATGCCTACCACATCTTAGTCACAGCTTCACCAAACTGGTTTGGATGGAGGCAGCTGGAGTTACAGGGTAAGCGGCATAAGAGAAGCGGAAGAATAAACTTTACATCATCTTGTCAAGCACAGCTCACGTAGGCAGAAATTCCCATTGGTTCATGTAAGAGCAAGATCGCTTTGACATTTTTCCCCGGACTCTGCTTTATTAATCGAGAAGGTGTGGCACTTTCTAGAAGGGACGATCCTGAAGGATAAAGCAATGCTGGAAATTTCCCATGAATCTGAGCTACAGATTGCACCTCTCCGAACTATCCTGCACCACCCACCTGTCAGCCTCTCTCCTTCACTTTGGTTTTTGCTGTGTGTCTGAGATTAACACTGTTTTAGATCAAGAGTCCTCTCAATATGCCATCTGTGGGCACCATGTTGTTAGCAGCTGTCTACAGGGTTGTGTTACTGCCCCAACTCTATGCATTATTTTCATTGCCATGATCCTACACTTTGTCAAAGGGAAACTCCCCACTGGAGTAGAAATCATATATTGAACAGATAGAAAGCTCTTCAGTCTGAACAGGTTCATCCTCAACTCATGCTTTCTGTCACAGCTTCCAGAGGAACATTTGTCACACTCCTTTAATTTTAGTTTGCCAGAATTTGCACCTGCTACAGGCTTTAGTCCACTCAGTTGTTCTCTGAATGCCCAATAGGACAATTACTTTATTCAGTTGCAACCCCATGGGACAAGTGCAATAGCTGAGTTTTAATTCAGATATCAAACATAAGCCAACAGAGTGGAGACAAAGTAGGAGAACAGGGTTAGGGTTGCCCAGATTTTGTTTTCCTTCAACCACTGCTCCTTTTCCCATTAAATTATGAGCCAGTAGTGCTCATCTCCATGCTGAAAGAAGATTCGCTGACTATTTTTTTACAATTCAAGCTGCTATGAAGCTAACCAGGTGACCTTGGGCCAGTCGTAGCTTATCCTACCTCACAGGGTTGTTGTGGGGATCAAATGCCGAGGGGGAGAACTGTGGGCCACCACCTTTAACTCCTTGGAGAAAAGGTGGGACAACTATCTATCTATCTATCTATCTATCTATCTATCTATCTATCTATCTATCTATCTATCCCTGGTTGAGCAGGAAGCCTGGCCAGATTTGCTGCTCAGTTTGCAACCCCTACTGATCATCTACAAGGGTCAAGTAAACCCCTGAGCAACAGTGGTCCTCAATTTGAGATGTAGGAAGCAGCGGACTGCGTCATATTTTCAGGTTAATACCTCCCATTGGAAAAACAACAAAGAGCCTTGCGGCAGCTTAAAGATTAACAAATTTATTATGGCATAACCTTTTGTGGACCAGGGTAGCAGCAACTCTCATAACTAGTAGACGACTTAATGCCACCAGCAACATTCAGGGACAGCTTTACAGCCCTGTACCTTGTTGGCCATGTAAATAAGACGACTGCTTTGGCCTTAATGTTTCTAGTTATCATGCAGACGGGGAGGTCAGGGAGCAAGACTGCTCTGTCTGGAGGGAGAGTCACACATTTAACAGTTGAAATCGAGAGGGCAAGGGTTTCTTATTACTTCGGAGCAGTCAATTTGCCTGGAAAGCTGGTTAATGTTTGGCCAAAGTCCTGAAGATGAAAAGGCACCCCCGCATGCAATTAATCTTAACCATTTGTGTTTGGGGGGAGTCAAAGAAGATGAAGAGTGTCTGCAAAGGAAAGGCATTGGAGCCCTGGATTTCATAAGGCTATGCTGGAGAATTATTGTCTCTGTGAAGTTTGACTGGGCCAGCCTACATCAGGGAACGGTACACGAACAGTCTACCCACACAGAGGAGCAAGCCAATGATCTTCCCCCTGATCTCAGCCAGGGAAGGAATTGCTCCATGTCTTAGGTTGCCAACCTTTTTGGAGTCAGTGGGCACACTTGGAATTTTGAGAAAGCTGTGGGTGCCAGTCACAAAATGGCTGCCGTGAGGGCCTGGCACAACACAAAATGGCTGCCTCAGGTACACAGCATGATAATGGCCACTTCTAAAAGTGCAGAAAAAGAGGCAACTGCCCCATCGGTCAGGTGAAAAACACCTACATATGCCAATGTCGTGCTCACTCAGAGAGAAAAGTGTTTGCATTTTTCGTATTTTCAGAACAGATAGGAGGGTGGTTGTCCGATTCTGGCATCCAGTGAAATGTGGGCATGTTTAAAGATGTGTGTTCAATGTGTAGGAGAGGCCAAGCAAGTGCAAACAAGAGCAAGAAGAGCAAACAGTCTCTTGTGCAGTGTGAATTTTTCAGAGGATATTTACTGAGACCTTTCATGGGTGCCATAGGTGGTACTGATGGGCACACGTGGGCACCACATTGGCAATCCGCATTTAGGCAATTAGACTTACCCTTTTAGAAGGGTAAGGACTTCAGAATGACTCTTCCTCTCACTCCTTGTTGTAATTTGAAGCAGGGTTTTCCAAGGGTAAAGTAGCAATGGAAAGGATAAACAAGGGCTGTGTACACACAACATTTTAGTCTAGAATCATGGAGACTGATTACTACACACAATCGAAACCTACCGCATATTTTTAGCCCCTGAAAAGCGCTTCTTGAGAAAGTGGTTTCATTCCAAAGATGAACCCCATTGGAGAGTGATTCTGCATTGACCCACAGCGTGTTCATTGGACGGCAAATGTAGGCGGCACCGGCAGTTGGGGGGCTGTGACTCAGTGCGGGGGCGAATGCCAAGATCGCAATCACCACTTACCTTTTCAGTCACCTTTGGAATAAACTTTTCCACATATGCTTTTTCTACAGTTGAAGCCTATTGCATATTTTTTGTCGTTGAAAAGCACTTCTTGAGAAACCGGTTTCATTCTGAAAATAAACGCCTATTGCAGATTGATTCTGCTTTGTCCTGCAATGTGTCCATTTGGAAACATCCGTAGGCCATTCCCAGCAAAGCAGTGTGTGTGTGTGTGTGTGTGTCCACATCTGCCCAATGAAACTGTGGGCGTATACCAAGCTTGCAATTACCACTTCCTTCTTTATTCACCTGGGGCAAGTGCAAGGCAGAAAAGCCATGGATAACCTGTAGAAGGAACATTTGTGGATGGCAGGATCTAGAATCAATGTAGATTGAAAGCAGCATGTTGAAGGTGATCATGAATTATTCCAGCTTGAGAAAAAACTTCCATTTCAGTGCTATAGATGGGTTATAATGGTAAATTATTATTATTCGTCCTGTGGAACGCCCTCCCACCAGATGTCAAAGAGAAAAACAACTACCAGACTTTTAGAAGACATCTGAAGGCAGCCCTGTTCAGGGAAGCTTTTAATGTTTAATGGGTTTTTGTATTTTAATAGTCTGTTGGAAACTGCCCACAGTGGCTGGGGAGACCCAGCCAGATGGGCAAGGTATAAATGGTAAATTATTATTATTATTATTATTATTATTATTATTATTATTATTATTAGACAGTGTGTGACTTCCAACACACAACCTCTCTGCTAGCTTGTAAGCCCCATGGCAATGGACAGAAACTCAGCAGCTTTCAGATCCTTAATTTCTGCAGTTCTTCTAAATTTACAGAGTTCTATGTCACACTTCTTTATAGCAATGCGGAACAGGCTCAGAGTTAAGACTGCCCAAACCCAACACCAGCATTTCAGAGACAAGTGCTAAATCGAGGTGCTCCAAAGTTCATCCTCTTAAAAGGACACATGTTCTAGATAAGGTATGTAACACAGAGCACCTGATCAATTGCATAGTTGCTGCCATTATTATCACGCACATTTACTTTAGGAAGAAGGCAGATCTTTTGTGTAGCTAGGATGAAGCTCTGGGGGCTCACTGCAGTCTCCAGGAAGGACCATCTCTGTGGAGCATGTTCTGCAGATGGAACCTATCTCTCTGCTCCCACCTAGTGGGGGCAAATGCAATTGCAAAAGCAATGTACAATGCAGGTTCTCCATGACACAGTTCAAAACCAGCTCAGCCCAAAGGAACCTCATTGTATACACCCTTTGGGGATTTTGTGGTTGACCTTTAGCATTGCAACCTACGAATTTGGGTCTTTCCTATTGAAGTATTATTTTATGGGGAATGGCCTTAGTGGTGGGATATCTAATTTGCTTATAGGCAGAAGATCCCAGGTTCCCGCCTCCAGCATCTCTAGGTAGGACTGAGAAGATCCCTGTCTGAAACCCCGGAGAGCCTCTTCCAAACCATGTAGACAATGCTGATTAAGGTCAGCCAATGGTCTCATTCAGTACAGTGCAGTTTTCTATGTTCCAGTTAGAAGCATAAAAAAATATGGCTTTCTGGCTATGCCTGAGTTGCTGGAATATGATGTACGGAAGACCATGCTCCAAGTTCACAATCTGGGTAGGGAGTTTGAAAGCCTACACAAACACTTAAAAAAAAAAAAAAGTTTTATTATAACTGAGGGAAGGAATAACTTTTCTCCAGCATACAATAACCTTGCAAGGCTCTATTCCTACTGGTAAAATGAGCCTACCTTTTAGTCAGTTGCTGTAAAATGCTATGGTGTTGCCCGGGTGTTCCTGTGAGGCAACACTCTCATGCAGCTCCTTAGCCTTGACATCCCTCAAACAAATTCTCTCCCCATTGTCTCCTTTTTAAAAACAAACAAACACAAAAACAAGATTCCTGTACAGTGGTACCTCAGGTTACATATGCTTCAGGTTACAGACTCCGCTAACCCAGAAATAGTACCTCGGGTTAAGAACTTTGCTTCAGGGTGAGAACAGAAATCGGGCTCCAGCAGCGCGGTGGCAGCAGGAGGCCCCATTAGCTAATGTGGTACTTCAGGTTAAGAACAGTTTCAGGTTAAGAACGGACCTCCAGAACAAATTAAGTTTTTAACCTGTAGATTTCTTTCTATTAGCTTTTTCAAAAAGGCAAAGCAATTTCAGAAGTAAACAATAAATCTATGTAAATTTACAGCAGGATCACCTGTGTCTTTTAGACCTGAATTACAGACAGGATTTCAGTAGCTAAAACTTTCCACATCTTGATACCAGAAAAGAAAACACCTGCAGAGCCCTGTCTGGGAAAAAGTTGGCAATTCTAAATCTTTTCAAACTTTACTCCACCTTATTTTTTCTCCTGCTCCTTTCATACTCATTTGTCATTTTATTGTTATAAAGAGTCCCTCTATAAATGAACTCACATCTCAATCTGCCAAGCAAATGGAACCAGCAGTATTTGCTCATTTGCTCTACAGGCAAAATGTTAGTAACCTTATTACAATTATTTGCCTTGTTCAAGCTGAAACCTGTAAGAGGTGCTACAGAATCACCTACATTGAAGCTAGATCATGGGCACACTGGAGTCCTCCACTGAACATGACAATTGCCACAGGCAGGGAGAAGACGCAAAGGAAGCCAAGCGGAGGGAGGGGAGGATGAGGACACCAAGGAACCAAAGAGAGAAAGGTGGATAAAGTAACAGCAAGACTAGAGAAGATGTATAAAATGTGGGCGAATGTAGCCAAGCCTAACAATGCTAGTTAGTATGTGAAGGGGTTAAGTACCACAGAGTTCTAAATGACTAGACTCTGTGATGTCACATCCCCTTTTCTCCAAGGAGGGAGGAAGTAACACTTGTTTCCTGTTCCTCTCTTTCTGCTCAGGATGGGGTCAGACATGACTTAACTGAGCTCTCTGCTTCAGATATGTGTCTGAGGCTGCCTTGCTGTATTTTTACAACTAAGAACATTTACCGGCATTTTATCATTGCTGCTAAGGCAAATGCAAATATGAGACCTAGAAACTGTAAGTAAAGCATTTAAACTTACCTTGCAGTCTGTGGTCTGCTTCATTGAAAAAGTGGGGAAAGGGGCCAGCTGCCTTAAGGAGCTTTATTCAGGCTCCGCACTCCTAGTAAGGATGAGGGCCACAGCCAGATAGGCCTCCATCCACAATAAGACTCAAGTCATGCAGTTGCCTCTTTGGTCCCTCCCCTTCAGCAGAACTGCCTGCATCTACTCCTATGCACATTCCACCTTTCCTCCATGACTGTGGTACGGTGGCAACACTGTGGCAAGGAAACAGGCAGGCTGTGTCCTCATAAAAGTCTGTGAAGGTATTGTGAAGGAATGAACCTTTTATGCCAAGAGAAATCAACAGAGCCTTATAGTACATCTTTTGAAAGATCCTAATTCTATCTCATGGGATAGCAATCCCCAAATTCGTCTGGAATCTGAGTTACTGTACTGGAAATTAAGTGCTGCACCCCAGTGATTTAGTATAGCTGGCTCTTTTGGAGAGACAAAAGAGGTGGTTATGCAATTGATTTTGATGATGGACGTGTTCATTTGGAAGGGATCCAGCATAGCCCCCTTGGGTACCCAAGTAAGGAGTGCTGGCTTCTTGCAAAGTGGCTAGTCAGCCTGCAGTACACAAGAATTGGGCACACTGGGAGAGTCATTGGCACATGGAATCCAGTGCCAATAAAGTGCATGGTCATGTTGTGCTAAGGCATTCAGCTTCCTGTTGGGAATGCATGCCCCTGGGTTTACTTTTGATGATGGGAGACGAAAAGCATAACTAAGCCCTAGAACCAGCTTTTCTTCCACATCCTGTTGCTAAGGTCTTGGATGATGTCACCTCTCAAAGGTCTCATGGTGCTGGGTGTGTTTTCTTAAGCACATATTACAGGCAAATCACGAGACACTTGGGTTGCTTTAAAAAGGTCGTTAAAAGGGGGTCAAATCAGCAGTGATAAGCTTGCAACCAGAACCTCATATCTTACAATCAGACATTGTAAACACGGATGCCTGGATCCAATGGGAAAGAAATTGGTACACAAAGAGGCATTACGCATGCATGTCCCTCAGATGCAATGCCAGAACCCAGGAGCAATGCTCTGCCCCAGTCTGCCTGCCTTTAAAAGTATTAATCATTTGCAGGAAGCAGAGAATGGGCTGGATTCAGGCCCCTGCTAGCCCTCCATGCTCCCCTTGAGCAGATGATCAGCACTCCTGAAGGCAATTTGAGTGTGGTTGCAGGCATGTGTGGTTCTTCTGAGTGCACAGCTCCTGTTTGCATGAGTTTTTCCTCCTATTGAATCAGGATAAAATCTGAAAACAGGCGATTTGCTTTTCCCATGCGGGAAAAAGGTTCCCACTTCCATTGTGAAAGGGTCACACACTCAAACACCCAAACACATTTACTGCGAGAAACAGGTTTGAGTCCCATTGGGTACCCTCGCCTGGTTTAGGTGCCAGTTGAAGCCATTTCCCAGACAGTGGCTGCTGTCGCATACTGGCAGCTTCTAGGAGCCACAGGTGAGAACTGAATGTGGACCAAAGGTGGACAAACCACCCCAGAAGGAGCCCGACGTGTCCCCCACCAGAGGTACTACCCCCCAACACCCCATATACCCCTTAAACAAAGCAGTAGCAAGCAATCTGCTCCTTCCTTCCATGGAGGGAGTGACTGTGCACTGTTCCTCCATGTGTTCTATCTCTGATGTTCCAAAAAAAAAGAACATGGAAACAATCTGAGGCATGGACGTTTCACCAGCAGAGCAATGTGTAGAAGAGATGCCCTGGTGTTCACCTACAGAGAGGGTGGGATTTCCCCCCAGAGAATCCTGGGAATCCTGGGAAGTTTGTTAAAGATCTGGGGATTGTATCTCAGTTCCCAGGATGCTTTGGGGGAACCAATGTGTTTTAAAAGTGTTAAGTTGTGGGTGAACATATCAGATGACACAGCGATTCTTCAAACAGCTCTTGTTTATTCACTGGCCAGAACAGAACTGAACTGAAGGATTCAGCCAGCCTGCTTATATAGAGCTCCACTAGAACGCAACAGTAACCATTTTCTGTAACTATCCAATCACTGAACGTCACTTTCAATCCCTTATTTGCATATGTGGATCTGAGTGAAAACTATCTACAGTATCCCCCTGCTGGCCCAGGGTGAGAACTTCAGTACATAACAAAACGTATGGTGTGTGTGCAGCCACAGCCTTACTGGGTGGGCTTTATGAACCAGTGATGGTGTACCGTGTACCGTGACTGGGTGTGGATGGGGTGGTCATAACTGGGAGTGGGGAGCTGCTTTTTAATTGACTCCCCCCACATTGAACTCGTTATGGAGACAGATGTGGTTTAACATTGTGCCATCACTGTGGGTGTGGCCAGTGCTTGAGGGAGAAACTAATCTTCAGATAAAACCTTGGAATCAAGGTTTGCCTGTGGTAGAGTTTCTGGATTGACTTCTTCCCCCTCCCCTCCTTGTTACGGTACCAGAAATGTCAATCAGCAGCCCTGCAATCTCTCCTTTGTACAATAGGCTGTTGTTGTCACTACAGAAATTCCATGACACACCAGCTTGTTGTGCAACCTCTCTGAAGCAGAGCTTAAAAAAGCTCCCTCGATTATAGGAAATTGCCCACATGAAATTGCCCAACATCTTTGTTCTTATCAAAGGACTAGGTCCCATAAAGAGGCCAAATGCCAATAAGAGGAGCTGAGAGTGCTACTTCAGCTTCCTTGCAACTTCAGCAGCCTCCACGGCAAGCAAATAATAAGACTTGGCAGGTATATTATGCTTTGGGAATTTTCCAAATGCTTTGAGGGGAGGAGCTGTGCCTCAGCGGTGGAGCATGTGATCTGGAACAGAAGGTCTCTCGCGCAATCCCTGGCATTGCTGTGAAAAAAGAATCGGGCAGCAGGTGCTCGGAAAGACTTTTACCCGAGACCCTGGAGAGCTGCTGCCAGACAGAGTAGGTAACACTAAGCCAGAAGAACAAAGAGTATGACCTACATTGCAGCTTCCAGCTACAGCAGGGGTGGAACAGAGGAAGCTGCTTTATACTGAGTCAGACAGTGGGTCCATCTACCTCAGTATTGTTTATGCTGAGTGAAAACAGCTCTCCAGGATTCCAGACAGGAAGTGAAATATACTCGGAGTCAAGTGTGAATTTCATGCTCTTTATTCAGCTCAGAGTAGCAATGAATGAAGCTTTCCCCAAAACGCCTAGCTATCTATTTACACAATGAGCCCTGCATGATTGGCTAATTCCGGGCTGCTCCTGTAGGCCAATCAGGTCACTGATTCACTTCCACCCGGAGCTGGATTGGGTGGCTCCTGCAGACCAATCAGACCGCTGCATTCTGGATCCTATTGTTCTAGGATTCAGCTCAGTACAGAACAGGAAGCATTCCCAGCCTTACCAGGGGATGCCAGGGATTGAACATGGGGGCTTCTGCATGCACAGGGGGTGCTCTCCTACTAAGCTGTAGCCCTTCTCTCAACTGCAACTCCCATCCTCCCTGACCACTGAGCATGCTAGCTGGGCATAAAGCAACAACACTTGCAATAAGCTACTTGAACTGGGGGGGGGGGCACAATACAGTGGCACCTCGGGTTAAAAACTTAATTCGTTCCGGAGGTCCGTTCTTAACCTGAAACTGTTCTTAACCTGAAGCACCACTTTAGCTAATCGGGCCTCCTGCTGCTGCCGCACCGCCGGAGCCCGATTTCTGATCTCATCCTGAAGCAAAGTTCTTAACCCAAGTTACTATTTCTGGGTTAGTGGAGTCTGTAACCTGAAGCGTCTGTAACCTGAAGTGTATGTAACTCGAGGTACCACTGTAGATGGAAATGCAACTTCTTCTTCACTGATTCTTTCCCTTTCAGAAACTACTTGTTGGTAAAGCAGATCATTTCCTTGCTTTACTTTACTGGTAAAGCTTACTTTACCAGGCTTTACTTCATGTTCAGTCAGTATCAGTATGAGTTAGCACATGCTAGTGCTAAATGTTTTGGCTTCCTCTCTTGGCTACGTGGAAAACCCATAAGCATTGTACAGCCTTTATTATTATTTACCCATATGAAGGTATGTTCATGTTAGGGACTTAAACCTGAGCTGTTTTGCCTCAAGTGTTTACCCCAGGTGACATAAGGAGTGGGCCTCTGGCTCATCCCTGCAGGTGGACAGCAGTGAGTGAAGTGGGACACCCTGTGCTAAAATAAAGATGGGACAATTGGTTCATCCACGAACCTCCGCCTGCGATAAGGACAACAGGAAAGAGATCAAGGCCTGCTTCTGCCTCACTCAGGTGGAATGCCAGGGCAAAGTAACATCTAAACTCAGCATTACTGACATTCCAAAGATTTCTTTTTTTCTAATCCACATGACTTTGTATCATTCGTCTGCATTAAAGCTTTCGTTTCCATCTCTGGCGTTTGCTTAGAGTTGGGTGTGTTTGTGGCTTTGGCTGAGAGAATATCAAGGTTTTTAATCATCTGAAAATTGAGCAACGGCAGAGGTCGTCCTAGATCTGTTCCTGTCCCAGGGTACAGTCTGTTCTTTCCCAAGGCACAAGAGGCGGCACATTTGCTGAAGCAAAGCAGGGCTGGGTCTGGTCAGCATATGGGTGGATGAACCTTGGGAGCAGCAGCATGTATATGTCCTTGGGTTCCATGAAAGAAGAAAGGAGGTATATAGAAATTTAGGGAAATAAATATATTATATGGCTGTCATTGCCACAATCAAGAAGGGACAGTGTCTGAAAAACTACAGGTCTCATTTTCATAAACAGTCTGGATTACACCGCCTAACATTTTTGCTGCTTGTTTCTTCTGAAGGTTTATTTTAATGATTAAATGACCCAGTGAGTTTTATAACGAAAGCTTAAGAGTTAAGCCAAAATTTCATGATATGTTTATTATGATGTCTGCATCTATCTATTCCATAGTTTCAATCAACAAATGGAACAAAGCCATTTGGATCTGTGCGTGCATACGTGTCTTTGTGCGTGCGCATGAAGGCCCTTCCTGATTTTTTTATGGCGAGCACAGGAATGGGAGATATGTTATGACTTGGGTTGTTTACAGAGCTTAAAGCAAAACCTCCGCCTGGTTCTCCGTTTGGTTCTCAAACTTAATCTGTTCCAGAAGTCCATTCCAAAACCTTAGACTAATCATATCACATGTGTCAGAGCTGCCCGAGGTCCCAGCTCACAAAGGACCAACGCCAGTTCGTTGTTATATACAAAAGTCTTTATTGAAGTTCAGTTTCACTTCCACAGCCGTAGCGTGCAGCTCTACGTCTGAAACTCTAGACCGCCGAAGCTCCGTCTGAATCTCCTCCCCCCAGACACCAGTTTAAGATCCTAGCCTTGCTCCACCCCTTCCTTTGCTCCTTCCTCCTCTGGGTCCGCCTGTCCGCTGGGGTCTCGCCCTTCCTAGACTCTTCTGACGCTGAGTCCCCTGAGTCTTCCCCCTGCCTCCGGCGGGCTTTAGGACCTGGTTCCCAATCCGGGTTTTCTGCTGTCCCACGCGCCTGTACATTGGAACTTGGCGCGCGCGCCCAGCCGGCAACCTTCCTCCTGACCGTTACACTGCTCCTGTCATAGAATCATAGAATCATAGAATCATAGAGTTGGAAGAGACCACAAGGGCCATCGAGTCCAACCCCCTGCCAAGCAGGAAACACCATCAGAGCACTCCTGACATATGGTTGTCAAGCCTCTGCTTAAAGACCTCCAAAGTAGGAGACTCCACCACACTCCTTGGCAGCAAATTCCACTGTCGAACAGCTCTAACTGTCAGGAAGTTCTTCCTAATGTTTAGGTGGAATCTTCTTTCTTGTAGTTTGGATCCATTGCTCCGTGTCCGCTTCTCTGGAGCAGCAGAAAACAACCTTTCTCCCTCCTCTATGTGACATCCTTTTATATATTTGAACATGGCTATCATATCACCCCTTAACCTCCTCTTCTCCAGGCTAAACATGCCCAGCTCCCTTAACCGTTCCTCATAAGGCATCGTTTCCAGGCCTTTGACCATTTTGGTTGCCCTCCTCTGGACACGTTCCAGTTTGTCAGTGTCCTTCTTGAATTGTGGTGCCCAGAACTGGACACAGTACTCCAGGTGAGGTCTGACCAGAGCAGAATACAGTGGCACTATTACTTCCCTTGATCTAGATGCTATACTCCTATTGATGCAGCCCAGAATTGCATTGGCTTTTTTAGCTGCCGCGTCACACTGTTGGCTCATGTCAAGTTTGTGGTCAACCAAGACTCCTAGATCCTTTTCACATGTACTGCTCTCAAGCCAGGTGTCACCCATCTTGTATTTCTGCCTCTCATTTTTTTTGCCCAAGTGCAATACTTTACATTTCTCCCTGTTAAAATTCATCTTGTTTGTTTTGGCCCAGTTCTCTAATCTGTCAAGGTCGTTTTGAAGTGTGATCCTGTCCTCTGGGGTGTTAGCCACCCCTCCCAGTTTGGTGTCATCTGCAAATTTGATCAGGATGCCCTTGAGTCCACTGCTTCCCCCTTCGGGGGGGCTAGCTGGACCCGACCTCCCCTCCGATAGAGGCGTGGTCAGTCCTGACTCATCTTCTCCCCCTGCTGGAGGAGATGCTGGCCCTGACACATGGGACTCTTCCCCCCCCACTACGCTCTGGTGGGGAAGCTGGTCCTGATCTCCCGCTGCTGCTTTGGGAGTCCCCGCTGGCCCCTTGTTTCTGGTGTGTCCCCCCTGGGACCCCCCTTGCCCTGACCATCGGCGCCTCCTTCTGGGAATCTTCTGATTCGCTGGAGAAGCTCATGGAATCTCTCGGGTCACTGTCATACTCCCCTACGCTGCCCTCAGATTCTTCCCCTTCGCTCTCCATTTCCTCTCTCCCCTGTGCCTCTGTCCCTGAGCCCCTGACAACATGTTTTACTGTAGCATTGCTTTGAGAACTCATGAGCAAATGGCTGTTTAGTACAGTGTTACCTCTAGATACGAATGGGATCCGTTCCGGAGTCCCGTTGGCATCTAGAGGTAAACGTATCTAGCGATGGCATGTCTGCGCACGCATGCGTCGAGTTTCGCCGCTTCTGCGCATGCGTGCGACATCATTTTGAGCGTCTGCGCATGCGCAAGCGATGAAACCCGGAAGTAATGCGCTCCGTTACTTCTGGGTTGCCACAGAGCGCAACTCGAACGTGCTCAACTCGAAGCGTATTTAACCCGAGGTATGACTGTAAATGGCCAATCACTTAAATCATGCCTGAGCTTTCATTTCGCTTTAGAGAAATGCATTTTTAATGCAACCCCTTTATGAAATAGATACTGTCTACAACAGCATAATTTCATTTTCCTTTTGTTTATCAGCCAGCATTTTTTTTGTGTGTCCATCAATGTCAGACTTCAAGACAGGTCGGCTGTTGGGTACTGAGACTGTCTGTCTCCCCTTGGGCTTCTTGCTTTCTGCTGATTTCCAGCAGAGGCTAGTAACTCATTCCAAAGGGTATTTAGGGGCACAAGGCACTGGGACATTCTGTTGTCTTAACATCTACAGAGCTGTGATCTTTGCACATCACCCAGCCCTGGGCTTTTCTGAAGGGCAGGGGAATGATGGGTGCATAAAATGCCTGTTACTGGCATATTGACGTTATGAAATGAAGTTCATTAACATTTATCGGCTGCATGGTTAATTTCCAGGAAAGTAGATTTATGGTAATAAAACTATTAAAATACACGAGATAACATTGTTATGAGTGCTGTTAACACGCTCCCTTTCTCAGTCTAAAAAGTTAATGAGCAGCCTTATTGACACAGACTGGAAGGTCTTCACGTCCACCTTGACTCCTGTCCCTGTACAGTGGTACCTTGGTTCTTAAACTTAATCTGTTCTGGAAGTCCATTCCAAAACTAAAGCGTTCCAAAACCAAGGCAAGCTTTCCCATAGAAAATAATGCAAAATGGATTAATCTGTTCCAGAACTTTAAAACAACCCCTACAATAGAATTCAACATGAATTTTACTATCTAATGAGACCATTTATCTATAAAATGAAAGCAATAATCAATGTACTGTACTATAAAATAAATAAGACAATATTGTAGATGATAAAAAAAATTCTTACCTGCACCATTGTTTTGATGGGGGGGGGCTTTTATCCATTTCTGCAGTCGCACAATCAATCAATCAATCAATCAGTAGCTGAACTGGGTTCCACACAGTCACAAAAACAAATAAACCGAAAAAGCCTCAAAAACACAAAATAAATAGTAAAAACAAAAGTGCCAAATATAGTGGTACCTTGGTTCTCAAACTTAATCCATTCCGGAAGTCCGTTTGACTTCCAAAATGTTCAAAAACCAAGGCGCGGCTTCTGATTGGTGCAGGCCCCCTGGAAACAATAGCCAACAGCCACATCGGATGTTCGGCTTTTGAAAAATGTCCGAAAGCCAAAACACTTACTTCCAGGTTTCCGGCATTTGGGAACCAAGGCGTTTGAGTACCAAGGTGTTTGAGAACCAAGGCAACACTGTATTGCCTTGGTTTGGTTAGATCGGGGTTAGATTGGTTAGATCGGGGCACATAAGTTGTGCCTCTCTGACTCTGTGCTACACTATTACTATTGTGTTTTAAGAACAGGTAAAACCATTTGAGGCACTCTGGCGTGTTTTTTTACAAGACTCTCTGGATTTGGAAAACACAGGGCAAAATGTCAGACTGGTGAAATCAAATGCCCAAACACTTATTTTGTCTAAGCTTGGATTTGGGGGCTTTGCTCAGCCTTGAGATAATAAAGCAGCAGATCCCTACTGCCTGGGCAGATCCTTGGCATACATCAGGGATGTCCAAGTCCCAAGAGACTGCGATCTACTCACAGTATAAAAAAACTGGTCGTGAGCTACCCATTGTCGTTGGATGGATCAAAGTTGTTGAGCTGTTTCTTAGGGAGCCAATGAATGAATGAGACTGAATGAGCATTATACACAGAACATAATCAAAAGTCGATTATAGAAAACACAGCTTAGGGCCTTGAGTTCACAGTCCGATAGTGGAACTTAATCTGATGGCCCACTTTTTTACTAGGAAGCAAAAGTTGCAGAGCTTTTTTAGGAAACCAAAGTTGTTCAACTTTTCTTAGGAAGCCAGAGTGGTTGAGCTTTTTTTTTTAGGATGCAGTAGTTGTTGAGTTTTTTTATTCTATTTTTTTAATTTTGGGGGAAGGAGATCCCTGACGGACCAGAGATCGACCAGGATCTACCAGGAACACCCCGCGATCTACCAGTAGATCGTGATCTACTTGTTGGACATGCCTGGCATACATTTAAAGTGTGTTCAATGGACATTTGAAGGAAATGACTTCACCCAAAGAATCCCGAGAATTGTATTTTTCTCCTGCAGACCTACAATTTCCCATACCCTTACCAAATGATAGCTCCAAGAATTATTTGGGGGAAGTCAGTGCTGGTCAGAGATCCAACCAGAGGGGAGTCAACCCAGAACGTAACCTTGAATGGTGCTCTGTACCTGGTGTGAGATGCAAGTGTTGAGTCAATTGGGGGCACCACTCAAGGTTATGTTCTGGGTTGACTCCCCTCTGGTTGGGTCTATGACCAGGCATTTACAGTACTGTATCTAGGAATTTTATCTCTTTGCCATGACTGGAACTTGTAAGTAGCCAGTCTACGCCAATGTAGTTAAAGTCACCCATTACTATGACATTTTCTCTTTGGGGTGCTTGCTTGATTTCATTCCTTCAAATATACTCGGAGTCCTGCAGTGAGTTCATGCTCTTTATTGCAGCTTGTAAAACAGTGATTGCATTCCGCCCCCCCCCCCCAAACCTCAGGCCTTTATATACATTATTTACACAATGAGTCCCGTCTGATTGGCTGATTCTGCTTCCCTCCTGGAGCTTGATTGGTCTTCTCCTGCAGGCCAATCAGTTGTTGCATCCTACGATCCTACCAGTCTAATATGCTGATTAACTTCCTCCTGGAGCCTCATTGGTCTTCTCCTGCAAGCCAATCAGTTGTTGCATTCTAGGATCCTACCTACTTATTGTTCTAGGATCCAAACTTAGTACATAACAACCCTCATCTCAAGATCTTCCTGAGCATTATGATCAGGAGGACAACAGCGCATCCCCAGCTCTAAATTACTCTAAGGGCCCGGTATCACCATCCACCATGATTTCTGAAGGAATCTTCCCCCTTGAAGTTTTCCGGTTTGCTGGACTGAAATACAGACAACACCATCTACAGTACGTCCTTCCTGTATAATTTACAGTGGTATCTCAGTTTACATATGCTTCAGGTTACATATGCTTCAGGTTACAGACTCTACTAAACCAGAAATAGTACCTCGGGTTAAGAACTTTGCTTCAGGATGAGAACAGAGACCGTGCTCCAGCGGTGCAGCGGCAGCAGGAGGTCCCATTAGCTAAAGCGGTGCTTCAGATTAAGAACAGTTTCAGGTTAAGAACGGACCTCCAGAATGAATTAAGTACTTATAGAATCATAGAATAGAATCATAGAGTTGGAAGAGACCACAAGGGCCATCGAGTCCAACCCCCTGCCAAGCAGGAAACACCATCAGAGCACTCCTGACATATGGTTGTCAAGCCTCTGCTTAAAGACCTCCAAAGTAGGAGACTCCACCACACTCCTTGGCAGCAAATTCCACTGTCGAACAGCTCTTACTGTCAGGAAGTTCTTCCTAATGTTTAGGTGGAATCTTCTTTCTTGTAGTTTGAATCCATTGCTCCGTGTCCGCTTCTCTGGAGCAGCAGAAAACAACCTTTCTCCCTCCTCTATGTGACATCCTTTTATATATTTGAACATGGCTATCATATCACCCCTTAACCTCCTCTTCTCCAGGCTGAACATGCCTAGCTCCCTTAGCCGTTCCTCATAAGGCATCGTTTCCAGGCCTTTGACCATTTTGGTTGCCCTCCTCTGGACACGTTCCAGTTTGTCAGTGTCCTTCTTGAACTGTGGTGCCCAGAGGTACCACTGTATATCTAAAGAAAGCCATCTCACTTGTTCTCTGCATTCCACCAGGTTTCCATTATGCCCACTATATATCAATGCCATCCTCTAAGACCAAGCAGTTTAGTTCACCCATCTTGGCTCAGAGGCTTCTAGCATTAGCTTATAAACACTTGTATGCTGTCTGTCTCTTCAAGTGTCTTGCTCCTGCCTTTTGACTTGTGCTGCTTTGGCCTTTCTGAATTGCTTTCCTGTGCCCTGTACTCACAATGCCTAGTTCTATGCTTTCCCCATTTAATTTTTCACCAGTTTTTTCATCTTCAACGCAGAGGATTCATTCTGCATTGGAGCCTCCCCAGCTCTTGTCGGCTTCCCTCCCTCCCCACAATCAGCTTAAAAGCTGCTCTGCCACCTTTTTCAAGTGCCAACAGAATCCTCTTTTCACATATACTAATGAATACATAGCCCTCTGAATTGTACTGTGACCTTTTTAGTTTGGCTCAAGGGGATTCACTCAGCAAGAGGTTTCTTATTTCTGATGTAAATCACCCTTGCTTCCCACAAGGCTCTACCACACAAACCCTCCAAGGTCTCTTACTGAGGCAGGTGGTTTCTTTCTGCTATTCTCCTCTCGCCGCCTCAAGCAATGCTGGGCTCTTTTCACACCAGCCTTTAGCCATTGTGGTTTGGCCACCAGGGGGCCTACGGTTCAATAAAGGATGATTGGAGCGAATTACTGGGGGAAACGGTTTTTATTCTGGCCCAAGATCTGAGGGAATGCAGAACGGCAGTGAGGCTGGTCGAGGCAGACTGAAGACTTTCTCCGTCTTGGCTCAATCCGGGCTGAAGCACCAGGGTCGCCTCCCCCTGCTCCCTGCCCTCTTAATACCTCGAGTCAAAGCGTGGGAATTTTCTCCCTCATTTCCTCCTAGTTTGCTGTGCCATCTCTGCTGGCTCTTTTTGTAAGTTGCCTTCTGTGTGCATCGTCCTCCCCATCTGTGCAGAAGGAAGGATGCCTTTGCCTTGGACAATGATGCTTTTGCTTCCTTTCCTGCAGCCTCTGGAGACCAGGGAGAAGGAAGGTGCTGCCCCGCTTCTTCAAGAGCCTTCTATATCCTCCAGGAGGGAGCAGAGGGCTGGAGAGGGTCATTTAACAAGGCACTTTGTCTCTCCAGAGGCGCTGCTGGAGATGCCTGGAAGACCGGGCAGGCTGAGATGGCCAGGATCCCTTGGCAATCAGAGGGGGTGGCAGCTGTCGGAAGAGCAACTGAGGTGGAGAAGGACTCGCCGGGGAACCGAGGATGAAGAGCCCAAGCCAGTTCAGCAGTATGTTCCAGGAGTAAAAGTGGAGTTTCCTCGGCCCGTGCTCCCTGGCAGCTTACGGCCCACCAAGGCCCTGGTGCCGTCCAGCACGTATCCCTCTGAGCAGCGCCAGCGGAGTCCGGCGGTCCACGGGGCCACAGAACTCCAGGACAATACGACTGTGGCATCAGGGAAGCGCCCTCAGATCCAAAACCCTCTGTACCCAGTGACCGAGAGCTCTTACAGCGCCTACGCTGTCATGTTCCTGTCCCTCATTGTCTTTGCCGTGGGCATCATTGGGAACCTCTCCGTGATGTGCATCGTCTGGCACAACTACTACATGAAAAGTGCCTGGAACTCCATCTTGGCCAGCCTTGCCTTCTGGGACTTCCTCATCCTCTTCTTCTGCCTGCCAGTGGTTATCTTCAATGAGATCACCAAGAAGAGGCTGCTGGGGAGCATCTCCTGCCGCGTGGTGCCTTTCATGGAGGTAAGAGATTCCACTGCGGTCCTCCCTGGTTTCTCATCAGCAATTTTGTGCGTCCTCTTTGGGGGGTAATGTTTGAGCATGTGCCCGGCTATATATTGCAAGCTTGGACATACCCCTCTCCAATGTAACTCAGTGCCTTCTATGCTATATATTCTAACCTCATATGAAAGGCTGGAGCAGGCATAGGCAACCTCAGCCCTCCAGATGTTTTGGGACTACAATTCCCATCATACCTGACCACTGGTCCTGTTAGCTAGGGATCATGGGAGTTGTAGTCCCAAAACATCGGGAGGGCTGAGGTTGCCCATGCCTTGGCTGGAGGCTACACCAGCCTTCTTCCCAACCAGGCAACAGGTGTGTCCCAGATCACTGAGATGCCTTTCAGAAAGTGGAGATAAGTATCCTTGTTGGATGAGGAAAGTATTGCCACAGATGGTATTTTTAAAGCCTGATTACCATGGGCATTCATCTGAACTGTGCTTAGGCCATTTGAAAACTGCTGAGGGTCTTGGTGGACCACTTCATGGTTTTTCTGCCTGTTGTAGCAATTGCCACTGTGCTAGATGCTCTCTGGTTTCTATTTGTATTTTATTGCTTCTTTTATTTCTTATAGTTATTTCATTGTATTACACTTTGAATTCCATAGAAGCAATAGCAATGCAATTAAAAATCAGTATGGCTATTTAACACGGGCATGCCATGGACCACCTGAATCAAGCTAGCCGACCACTGGTAGTCCGTGGAGCACAGTTTGGGAACTCCTTGCATAGTGATTCGTTGCTTCATTGACTCCAGATACTCTGAGCTACAGAACAAACATGGGGAAGTTGTGCATTATTTGCCTAGAAGAAAACAATATAGGATGGAAATACAGCTAATTTACGGAGCAAGGTTATAAATGCAAATACTTTTAAGTCCCCTCAGGAAGATAATGCCCCAATTAAAAATAATAAACATATCAAACAGTTGCACTGACTCCATTAACCAGCAGGGCTTCAGACTGCTATAACAATCTAAGCCAATTCAAAGAGCTGTATTCATACCATTGCAAAGTTTTATTCACAACTTTTAAAGGTTCGGAGCAGGTTTCTTGTAAGACAAGCACAGAGAAGGCAGAGCTGAAGTGGCCATTCTTGGAAAAATTCTCTCCCATTGGGTACCACTGCCTTTAACAGTCATGGGACAGGAATACTACATCATGCTGGGAAAGGCTCTACCTGTTGAATTTCTACCTGTTGTGCCTGCTTTTAAAAGAACAGAAAGAGACAGTAGTTGCAGCCCTAACTTTAAGACTTCATCCAGGTACTTATCACTTAGAGATATATGCAGCAGTGACGTAAGAATAACCTCCTGGATCAGGCCAATGGCCCATCTAGTTCAATATCCTATTCTCACAGTGGCAGGAAACCCATTAGAAGTGTGCCACATTTCTAAACTGCATAGAAGTTCCCCTCTACTTGGGTTGTGTATGCTAGTGCATGTGATGGCGCATGTTCATAATACTTCTGGTGTGTCTTAAGCTTTTGCACCTGGGGATAACCTTATCTTTTTTAATAGACTGGACAGTTAGTCTGACGTACACAAATGCTAAGTACCTCACTTCAGGTCCCAGGGGAAATCTGTGGCAAAGGAAGGAACTGAACCAGGGATTCAGCTAGTATTTGAGGAGAGCCATTTTGGGCTTGTGGATCCTCTTTTGAAATAACTAGCAGAAGAAGGAAGAGCAACCAAGTGACAAATCCCTCTTCTACACAACTGTTGAAGGCGCAATAATTCTGCCGTCTTTTTCATCTGCTCATGCTATCAATATATTTGCTTTTGCACATGAACCTCAAGCATCCCTGTGTGCAGGCAACTGCATCAGTCCTGATAATATATTAGTTTAGTGTTTCGGCATATCCAAAATACATTTTATTTTCAACTGCATTGGTTTCTAAGGCAGTGGGGTGAGAGCAGATCCTGCACTCCTGTGAGTGCTCAAAACATTGCACCTTTGAAAACAGGGAGGCTTACTTTTGAGTAAACATGGATAAGATTGCACTGCACACGCAACATTTGTGCAGAGTTCCCTGCCCCCTTCCATGCCTTGCCAGAGTGTGCCTAAAAGACAAGTCTGAATAATCAACCGCTGTCAATGAAGATGGTTGACAAATACTCAGTATGGCGGATCTCTGTGAAACTCACTCTGCACTTAAAGACATGAAAACTAGGCTGTCAGGTGGAAGGATGGCAAAGACATGATGGACCTGTACATTTGCCATGTAATTCTGCCATTAGAATATCGTTCCCTGTTCTGTCCCAAGGCACTTGGGCTTCAGAGGGTTCCTATCCAAGGAAAGCATCCTGGTGTGAGGCCAGATTCACACAATCCTTTATCTCCAGTCAGATGTGGGAAAATAAATTAACATGGCCATGTGGTGGAGCAGTTGTCTGATTGTCCAGGATTCTTTGGGAGAAACCATTATGTTTGAACTGGCCCAAAACGGATGTGAGTTAGAGCCAACCAACGATCAGGATCTAAACAACTAGCTCATGCCAGCTTCATTCCGGTTTGACCATAATGGCTTCTCCCAAAGAACATTGGGGATTATGGGGCCAAACTAGACATTAATTACATGCTTGGGATTGGCTACATCTTTCTTTTTGCCCCAATTTTCAAATATTATGTAGAATTTTAAAAATCTAGGCAAATAGCAGCTGGTGTAAAACTCAATTTCCAATGGGAAGACAGTGCAAGGAAAATGATTTTCCAATTTTAAAAATCTCGCTCTCCGGATCAGGATATGGGGCTTTGAAGGTGCTTTTTGTAAATGAAGAGACATTGCTGGTCCCAAATGCAGGATGCAAAAACATGGTTAAAGTCATGCCTAGTTTGGCTGCTAAATTTGGTGAAGGTGCTAAGAATTCTGATACTGATCCCTAGTCTCTCCCCATCAAATTACATTTCCCAACCCTCACCCCCAGGAAAACAGGTGATCAATGACTGCTAGCCATGATGGCTATATGCTACCTTCAAGATCAAAGGCAAAATGCCTCTGAATACCAGTTGCTGGGGAACAACAGTGGGAAATAAGAATGCTATTGTGCTCACGACCTGCATGTCAGCTTCCCATAGGCATCTGGTTGGCCCCTGTGGGAAGCAGGACATTGGACTGGATCAGCCTTTGGTCTGATCCAGCAGGGCTTTTCTTACAACAGAACCGTCAAGACCATTGTGTCAGCTCATGGCCAGGCTGCATTAGAGTTCATTCGACCCACAATTGGCCCAGCGAATTTGTGTGGCTGGCTTTGTCTCATATAGGGCAAAGCACATAGGAAAGCTCCATAGAACGTAGGCACCTCTCTTCTCAAATAGCTCCGACTGAAGCTGGAGTGTTCTCATTTGCAATGAATTGGAACTGCCCAGGTTTATGGTAGTGCTCTTGCACACATCTCAATCATTTCAACAGGGTTTGTACCAGGGAATATCCCAGTAGCTTATGCCTAGGACTGAGAAGACAGGTGATTTATTGAAAGGACAAACGCCGGCTCCCTCGGCCTATAGAGCGAGATGAGCACGCAACCCCAGAGTCATCCACAACTGGACGGTCAGGGGTATCTTTACCTTTACCTTAGAGTTATGCAGTAAGCAAAGTGTTGGAACCTGGAACTGGGTGATGCATGTTTAAATTCCAACTGGAACGGAAATGAAATTTTGTGCAGATTAAAGTCTTTGCGATTTCTTACAACCCAATTGTTTACTTTCTGAATGATGAATGTTTACAAATGTGGGGCTAGGCTGGTAAGTGGGGGAGACCAATGGGACCATGTGTCGGTGGTCCTGAAAGTGCTACACCATCTGCCAATGAGCTACTGGGCCAATTCAAGGGGTTAGTATTAGCATGGGACCCAAGTACCTAAAAGAGTGCCTTCCCCAATACCAGTCATCTTGGTCTTTATGATCAGCAGGTGAGGACTTGCTGGTGATGCTGCCGCTGGAGACTGTCCAGTTTGCATTGACCCATAACAGGGTCTTTACAGTAGTGGTTCCCCATTTGTGGAACCATCTTCCCTAGAGAAGTGAACCTGTCTCTTGTCCTGCATTATTGACTTTTCAGGATAAATTCTGACACATTTCTGTTTACCAAGGCATTTGGTAGCTGAAAGACAATGTTTCTGGCAACCCTGAGATCACTGGTTGAGAAAATGTTTTAAAATTGCTTTTGGAATGTTCTGAACTATTTAGTCCCCACCCCACCCCAAAAAATAATGTTTTAACATTGCTGTGTCTACCACCCTGGGCTCCTTCTGGAGTAAGGACGGGATATAAACCAAATGAATAAATAAAAAATGATGACGATGATATTCAGACTTGACCCTTGGCATGTAGGCTAGTTTTTATATAATATATATACAAGTTCCTTCTTCTCTCCTGTCCTTCCTTGCGAGAGAACGTGCCACGCAGGCTGCTTACTCTGTAGCTTCTCTGGTCGGTTCCTAACGCGAAGCAAGATGAGAGCGATGCAGGTGGTGGAACATCTGTGAATGATTCAGTGCTTCGCTATGGGAACAGCTCCATGCATGGGTGAGGCAGGGAAGACAATGCAGCCTTGGTATTGTTTGGCAGGATCACAGGCAGTAAGGGAAAATAGGGAAACGCAGTCACGGGTCAAGGACTTATTCATGCAGTCCACACATCCCAACACTGCCAGAGGCCGCTTTTGCTTGCTCTGGAGAAATATTTGCCAACATCTGAAAGTCCAGAACAGGCTGACGGTACTTGCAGACATTTACTACCCTCCATCCTAGAAGCTGCATACCCAGTGCCACTCTAAAGGAAAGCAACTGAAACCAGGACAGGAATCTTAGTATCTGCAGTCATTCAGGGGGGAAAAATCCTGTTAAATGCTAGAATGTTAACATGCTTGAAACTGCTGACTATGAAAGCAGCATAGTACATATTCCTTACTCCGCTCCGTTTGTCAGTCTTAAGTAGTTTGCAAATTGCCTTTTAATAAAACTTGCAGAGCAGTTGTGCCTTTGGAAGACATTCTGGTTTAACCCAGCAGCTCAGCTTTTGCAAAAGTTACCCTGTGCCTTTGAGTTTCCCTTTCAGAACAAATGTCAAGCACATGGCAGCTAGCATTTGTCTGGCTGCCTCTTCTCTACCTCAAAGCATCTCAGAGAGCAGAAGAGTTGTGGCAGGAAAGACGATGCTGAACCCATCCTTCACCTTCCACTTTCTCCCAAAACTCCCCATAAATGCAAGCTACTCCTCCCCTCCCAAGTTTTCTACCTTAAAAGCCCTTTTAAGGCTTTGCTTATACAGTAGTACCTCGGGTTGCATACGCTTCAGGTTACATACGCTTCAGGTTACAGGCTCCGCTAACCCAGAAATATTACCTCGGGTTAAGAACTTTGCTTCAGGATGAGAACAGAAATTGTGCTCCAGCGGCACGGCAGCAGCAGGAGGCCCCATTAGCTAAAGTGGTGCTTCAGGTTAAGAACAGTTTCAGATTAAGGACAGACCTCCAGAATGAATTAAGTTCTTAACCCGAGGTACCACTGTAACTGTTTTTCCTGGGACTGTAGTACCTACCACTCCATACTGCAGATGGAGGGTGGCATGTTTGAATGATTCTTCAGTTTTTTAAAAAACCCTATGTCAAGAAAAAGATAATGCGCTGTGGTTTGGTGAGGTGCAGAGATCTGCGATGAGGCTTCACCTGTGACTGTAAGGCCCAAGATGGGCCTTATTGGGGAGGCATTCTTTTAGGTACAGTACATGGGTTCCAAGCCATTTAAGGATTTGTTTTCTAGTACTAACACCATGAATTTGGCCCGGTAACCCACCGGCAGGCTATGCAGAGTGTTTAGGCCCGGTGACACATGGTCCCATTGAAGGCAGAGTAGGGATGCACAGCATCACATGCGTACAGAGCAACTGCTTGGAGAAGCAAAATGAAACACTTGGGCTGGGCCTACAATGTTCAAGGCAGCCCCTTGCTCCAGTCTCCCACCAGTTTCTTGGAGAGAAACAAGGGCATTGTCAGCATCGTGGTGTGTGTGTGTGTGTGTATCTTTAGATTAAGAGGGAACCTGTGGGTACCCATTCTCATGTCTTTAAAAAGCACCGTGAGAAGCAGCCCTCAGAAGCGCAGGCTGCGGCCTGGAAGCGTTCTGTTGTGTACCGGTTTGGCTGCACTTAAAAGGAGACGGAGGGTTTCTGAGGATTTCTTCCCAATTTCCGATGCTTCCTGCACTCAATGAATGTCCCTTGTTCCCCTCAGAAGTGAGCGGGTGCCTGCAATTAGGGCCCTGGAGCTCTCGCGCAGTCTATGGACAACTGTTCAAATGGGGCGTTGTGTTTCCTGAGCCCAAGGAAAGCACAGCGTTTGTAATGGAGAGGGCAGCGTGAGGGGGAGGGCAGCCCCGGCTGCTATTTATTCATGCTCTTCATTGTCTTTCAAACCCACCCAGAGTTTGGCATTTTCTCCTCCACGCTTTGCCCTCTTCCCTTTTGGCAGAGGGGGATGTTTTCCTGGGCTTCTGAATGCAGCGGAAATTAGCTGGGACTGGCTGGGGACACCAACAAACTTATTTGAACTCGCTTATCCCTCTGAGAGCGGATGCGTTTAGGTAGTAAGAACCAGAAGGGGAGCAGGGTTGGGAGGGGATTTCAATGACCAGCGCTGATTTTGTCAAGAGCTTGCTAGTGGCCTGGGAAGGATTCACAAGGAGGTCTCTCCCACCCAAGCCGGACGCTCTTGCTTTTAGTTGCTAATTGCAATCTGTAAATATATGAAAAGGTGCAGCAAAATAAGAGTCCCAAGGAGGTAGAATGGATTGTACCGCTTCTGGGTGTTCCCCAACATAATAATTTCCTTGCAGTTAGAAGTGTAGTGCATCATAGAGAAAAAGTTCTGGTCCCAACCCTTCGCCTGCCATGCTGGCTTTCTGTTTGCATGAAATGATTAAGATGGGCAGCATTTGTGACTGAGATCTCTCCACCTGTAGGCTGATGTGATACAGTCCATTGTAGCCCCTGTCTTCTGTTCCATGAGTAGAGCCTGCCCAAGTCTGGTTTCCTGGGGAGGGATAGCTAGTAAATAAGAAGTGCAGCTATAGGAAAGTTTCTAGCCATACCACAGATTCATGTTTTGACTGATATATATATACACAAACCACAATGAGCCCCCTGACTTCCTACTGTGCATCCCTATGCTGTCACCAACTGATATAAAAATATAGGCAAAAATGGTAAAGGTATAAAATACAAACACTGAGGTATAAGGAACCAAAAAAGGGTGGTAAGGGGGAACAATGAATAAGAGAATGCTGCTTAGCTGAGCCTTTGAGCATTTTTATTTCAGATACAGCTTTTGGAGAGTCCACCAGATTGCTTTACCAGATATTGACCGTACAAATTTATACTAGTGTTAAAGCAGAATAGCAGCCAATAGCATCTTAGGCTGAAAAGGGGGTATATGTGCCTCAAGTTTACAAAGCAAAGGGGGTCATTCTGATAATAGGGCTCATTTAGCACTCTGAATTTGCTTCTTTTCAATCCTTCGGGCTTCCAAGGGTTACTGTCTCTCTTTGCTTAGGCCTACATTGGAGTAACCTTTTCCAAAGCATCTTTCACCTATAATTCATTATGTATTTTCACACACTTTTGGCCTTAACCAACTGCAGTGCTCTTGGGAACGTATAAAAAAGCTGTTGGGGATTTGGGTGACCTTACCTGGTTTTACAAAAGGCATGCATATAAAAATAGCATGGTATATAAAAATATAAAAATAGTATGGTATAAATTGGGGTCTGCATCAATCCTTATACAGTAGGCCCATTTCTTGTACTCAGAAAGAGGCTTTTTGCACTCAAAAGAAATAGAGAAACTGATTTTGCAGCTCATCCATTGATGTCAACATCCCCTTCTCTCTTTAAAGCAAACTGCCCCTTTTGGTCAGTTCACTTACCCTGAACAACAGTCTGTCTCTGTTCTTTGTGATCCTAGGTGTCTTCATTGGGCGTAACCACCTTCAGTCTCTGCGCTCTGGGCATTGACAGATTCCATGCGGCCACCAGTCCGCAAGCCAAGCTGCGACCCATTGAGCACTGCCATTCCATCATTGCCAAGCTGGCTGTCATCTGGGTGGGTTCCATGACTCTTTCCGTCCCAGAGATCCTCCTCTGGCAGTTGGCGCAAGACACCTCACCAGTCTCTGGCGTCGTGACTGACTACTGCACCATGAAGCCTTCCCAGGACCTGCCAGAATCTATTTACTCTCTGGTCCTTACTTACCAGAACGCCAGGATGTGGTGGTACTTCGGATGCTACTTCTGCCTGCCCATTCTCTTCACTGTCAGCTGCCAACTGGTCACTAGAAGAGTCAGCAGCCCAGACAAGACCGACTGCCGTGGCAGTAAGCACGGGCAGTGCGAGAGCCAACTCAACTGCACCGTGATCGGCCTGACAGTGATCTATGGTCTCTGCACAATTCCAGAGAACGTCAGCAATATCGTTGTGGCTTACCTATCTCCTGACATGGCCAAGCAGACCCTGGACCTGCTAAGTCTCGTCAACCAGTTCTTCTTGTTCTTCAAGTGCTCGGTGACTCCGGTGCTGCTGCTGTGCCTCTGCAAACCGCTGGGCCAGGCTTTCATGGACTGCTGCTGCTGCTGCTGCGACGAGTGTGGTCAGGAAGCTGCCTCCAGCGACGGCGGCTCCGACGGCAAGCTGAAAACCGAGATGTCTTCTTCCATCTTCTTTGACAAGCCCCGGGAATCGCCTACCCCTGTGGGGGCAGTTGGCACGCCATGCTAAGCTCAATCAGCTAAGCTGGGAGCACTAGCAGTTCTTCCACCAGCTTCTTCCCAAGACCAAAAGTTGTTTTTCTCTTTAGTTATCAGCTGGCGAAGTGGCTGGACAGTGGAAATGGAGCAGGGCTTGTTCCAACACCAGCTCCGACCAGAGTGACTTAGTTATGAGGCCTCAACAGGCAGCTCTCTCTCCTCTGCTGAACTATTACCTAGGGTGTGAGTGCCCCCAAATCGCAGGCACGAGCAGAGAAGGCTGCTGCCATGAAGGAGGGGGGTGCTGAGGAAAGCTCCGCCTGCAGCCCCTCAAGGACTGAAGAGACCCCAAGTGTCTTAGAGAGGACATAGTACAGATTAACCCATCTTGCAGTTGTGCAGGATCTCACTGTCCCCTTCTCTGCTCCAGGCCCAGAGACAGCCTCCTATACAAAATAAGCACTACCCTAGCCTCAATAAACCAATACTCTAGATAGTGAAACATGTTTCCTGAGATGACATTTTTAAAAACAAAAGATGTGCTGTAGAGCT
The DNA here is from genome assembly GCF_965112155.1 of Podarcis liolepis. Lineage (NCBI taxonomy): Eukaryota > Metazoa > Chordata > Lepidosauria > Squamata > Lacertidae > Podarcis > Podarcis liolepis. The sequence continues at coordinate 32,874,431 of NC_139559.1, read as the reverse complement.
GCTAATTGTTGTGTGTCTTCTAAAGTGAATCTACCCACTTAGTGCCTTACCAGATTTCCTCCCTGACCAGCATAGTTTTCCGGGAAGGTATATATTCGGTACTTTTTTTTAATGTGATAAGGGAAAGCACTGGAAAGGCATTCTGATTTATCACAAGTCTCCAGGTGAGTACTACTCACTGAACTTTGATGCTCCTAACTAAGCTTATATTTGCACTCATGGTGGTGCATGTGTGGTTTTTGTCAGCACAGCCTCCCAGAAGGAAAGAGTTCAACTCTTTCCCTGCGCACCATGGTCCGTATCATAACCAGGATGCCAACAGGTGCTGTTAATGGTTTTATAAGTATTCACATAACTACATGTGACACATAAGGTATGATTCACTCTGTGTATTTCCTATTTGTGAGCCAAACGTCACAAGTTTGCCTCCTTCAGTGAGGTCAAGCAGAGAAGATAAGGGCTCACCAAACCCATGCTGAAGATCAGGAATCCTGCTGCTTAATCCCCACTGAGTTTATTTAACCCGAGTTTAAGGATATTTAATGTCTCCCTTGTGGAAACATACACTGCTGTATTTAGGCATCCCTCCAGTATCTAAAGTATTTTGCTGCCATGGACTTTGCAATGCCCTCCAAAAGGAAGCAAGTCTCTCGCATTAACACACACAGACAGGCTCAGATTCCTGTGCGCATGCTGGCGACGGCCTCCCTTGGCAATAACGTTCATCGGGGCACAATGAGCTCTCTCTGCTGGGTTCAAGCAGCACCTGTGGCTGCATACTTTGAAGAGGGGGAAGCGATGGCTTGCCCACAAAGCCAGAATGCAGCGCTTCATGAAACCCGCATATAGCACAGTCATAGACAGAGAAAAGTCAAATACTGTAGGCATCTATGCAGACCTTGAGCCAGGAAAACCCATCTCTTTATCCGGGGCTCTGGGTCTCCCTTTAAATCCTGAGTAAGGAAGTCTCTACCTTCATGCCATCAATGAAAAGCAAGTGACTTGAGAAAACACTAACTGCAAGGACCTTCTTTCAGGCTAGACATCCCTTTGGGAATTTGTAGGTCACTAAATCCTCAAGAAGGGACGCAGGTGGCGCTGTGGGTTAAACCACAGAGCCTAGGATATGCCGATCAGAAGGTTGGCGGTTCAAATCCCCACGATGGGATGAGCTCCCGTTGTTTGGTCCCAGCTCCTGCCAACCTAGCAGTTCGAAAGCACATCAAAGTGCAAGTAGATAAATAGGTACCACTTCAGCGGGAAGGTAAACAGCGTTTCCGTGCACTGCTCTGATTCGCCAGAAGCGGCTTAGTCATGCTGGCCACATGACCCGGAAGCTGTACACCGGCTCCCTCGGCCAATAAAGCGAGATGAGCGCCGCAACCCCAGAGTCGGTCACGACTGGACCTAATGGTCAGGGGACCCTTTACCTTTACCTTAAATCCTCAAGGGGCTCTTACATTCCCTGCCAATGTGGTGGTCGAGCTGTATATGTCGCCACATATGTTGCACTCTTTTTCCTCCCCAATTGTACATTAGGCAAATTCATGTAGGAACCATTTAGTTTTAGCTAATAACAGTGATAGCCTGAAGCAGAAGCTCCTTGTTCAATGGAAGTAAAGCCCTGCTTTCTGGACGAGTATCTCCAAATGCTCTGTGTCCCTAGTCTGTACTAGGGACATCTGGAATTCTATTCAGGTGTTACGCAGGTATGGGGAGGTGGGCATGCATGCATACTGCCTCTGCTCCCAGTGTCCCTGTATGCACTGACCTACCCACCCACCCTGTGCTCCATCTCAACCTTTGTGAATGGGATGGGAAGCACATTTGACTGACTGTGCTTAAAAGCCTCTGCCTGATCAGAAACCCTGCCTTATCAGGGTCCCAGCTGTGCAGAGGCCTCTAAACCCATTCAGCAAGATGCACTTTTCACACCTTCCCATTCAACGTGGGGCCTGCATGTATGCTGCATACACTCCTTACTTGTGGTGACATTCCCTATTTGGGCAGAACACTTCAATACAGCTGGCCACTGGAACAGGCATAAACATGAGCCATGCTTGGTTGAGGCTCTCAGGAATGCACTTGTAGCTTCAGCACAGCAGCATGCAAGGGACAAACAGAAGCTCATGTTTCCCTTTTCATGTGCAGTCACTGCCAGAAAAATGCTTCTGTAGCTCCAGGTAGCACTGCACTAGCATTTCCTGTGTGACTCCCAAGATATAGGGAATCCATTCAAACATTCACTACCACAGCGATTCCTCCACATCTCTCTTCCCTTTCCTTCTCTCACCGCACCAGCAAAGCTTCCGAGGCAAATGACGTTAGGCCCATGAGAATCTCATTGTGCTTCTTCGCTCTTGCAGAGAATAGCTTGGGAGTACGGCCCGCGTGTGACCTAACTGCTTCAAATCCACAAGACGACAGAAAGAACCAACCGTTTATTGATTTGGCCTTCTTTAAAGGTTAGACTGAGTAGTTTGGTTGATGCAAAGGCTCCTTAGGTATGAGCCTGCTGTGAATAGATTCACTCAGCAAGACTGAAAGTTCTAAAAAAACCTCCCAGGCCTAAGATTCTTTGCATCCTTCAGGACGCTGGCAGACTTTGGGCTTTAAAATTTCAGGGGCACACACCTTCCATTGCTCACTGTTGCGGCAGCGCCCCTGCGACACTCAGTGCTGGCGAACTGGTCACACTCCCCTAAATCTGCCTCTGCTCAGTAGATTCAAGGGCATAGGTCTTCAAAAGCTGCTGGATCACCAGAGAGCGAAAGAGACCAATGGTGTGATCTCAAATGGAAAAGATCCTAAAGTAGTTCTGAGGCAATGATGATGTTGGTGGGCTATTCCTGTCAACCAAGGTGGGGTGGACACCTACAGCAGTGTTTGCCCTCAGGCATACTCAACCATACCCTACTGGTAATCAGGAAAACCCACACTATGGACCCAGCTCCTGTCAATGGTCAGGGGCAATGGGAGTTGTAGTCAACTTCTGGAGGACAAATGGCTCTCACCTCTGTGCAAGAGACACACTGGCAGTCTGGCACAGCAGAAAAAGGCCTCTTCACCTATCGTCCACCCGTACCCATTCTAGCAGTTTGCAGCAGCCCCTGCATTCAGGCCTCTCCCGCATTTCCCTGTTAGTGAGGCTCCCAGCTCTGTTTGTGCAGAACTGTTAAAGGGCCTTGTTCTCTGCTGTCTTTGGATTGCACCCTCAGGAACAGTAAACGCCACTGCGAGAGGGAGGCAGTTGCTAGGGGATGGGCTGCAACTCAGGGGATCAGTGAGGGCTTTGTATAGGGAATGACACCCACAGTTCCTTCTTGGGACTGCTGCCATGGAGACAAAGCTCCTGTCTTTGTACAAAGAAAGTGATGTTTGGATTGCTGCCCCCATTAGCAAACAAGAGCAGTCTTGGGGTAGGCACACTTGGTATGTATCCCAAGGGCTGCTCTCTCTCGTCAGCAGACTAGGCCGCAGCTCCTCTCTGTGTGCACAGGCATGGGGGAAGCCCTTTTGCTCTGAAACTGTTTACCATTTTGCCAGAGAAGGGATTAATCTCTGGGGGGAGGAGGGAGAACAGGGAGCTGTAGACTCAGCACCACCAGAGCCAGCCAAAGTCCTCACCCACCATCCCTGGCTCATATGCGGGAAACGGCAAGGCCAAAGAGGGTGAGAAGATCACAGAGGAGGAAACTGCAGTGGTGACCGGGGTAGAAAAGGAATGCAAAGAGACCGCTTTCTCAGAGTGCATTTCTGTTTGCTACGAAACAATGGTTTTCTAGCATCACAGTCCTTTCGACATGAACGTCTGCCGCAGAATGTCACCCAGTGCCTACAGACCCTCCCACCTGCTGCAGCAAATTCTGGGAAGCATTCGAGGGTTCACACTTCACTCACAAAGGACACTTGCCAGACCTACTGAGATTCACATTCACTGTGAGCACAACCTAGAGCACACTCACAACTCTGTTTGGACACTACAGAGGAAAAGTCGCAATGGTATGGGATCACAAGGTTCTGCCCAACTATACAAAAGCCAAGATGACCGTAGGGGTTTTCTTTTTTTAATATAGTAATTTTATTAAATTTTCAAATTTTACATTTCAAATTAAAACATCTATTATAACCATACGTTCATTGACTTCCCTCCCTCCCCTTCCAAGGTTCATTTAACTTACCCACCATTCCTGCATATTTTGATATATCCATCGAATTCAATTTTCCTATCTTACAACACTTCAAAATTTATTATACTGTTGAATTACTTTAATACTATCAGCATTTTAAACTGTGCAATCATTTTCAATATACTCAACAACAAAATTCCACTCCTCTTTAAATACCTGCTCTTCTTGTTCTCTTATTCTGCTTGTTAGACCTGCTAACTCTGCATATTCTATCATCTTAAGTTGCCAATCCTCCTTGCTAGGGACCTCTCTCACTTTCCATTTTTGGGCTAAAAAACCCCTAAGCCACTGTTGTTGCATACATATTTTTTTCCTGACTCCTGGGAACCTCTGTCTGAACAATTCCTAGCAGAAATGCCTCAGGTTTTTGGGGGGAAGTTGTTATAAACACTTTTTTATCTCATTATATATCATTTCCCAATATTCTTTAACTTTTTTTGCATGCCCATCATATATGAAAAATGGTTCTTTCTACTTCTTTACATTTCCAACACAGATCCAATTCCATATTATACATCTTGGCCTATCTACTTGGAGTTAAATACCATCTACGAATCATTTCCCTATAATTCTCTTTCAGTGTGTAGCATGCAGTAAATTTCAGCTTGTTCTCCCAAAGTTTCAAATCAATAAAGACTACCATAGGGATTTCAGTGTCCTTACTTTCAGGTTTTATCAACAAACTAAATAGCTGCAGGAATTTGTCTTCCTTTATGGTGAGCATTTATTTTGGCAGCTGATCTCATTTGAGCCCCATTCTGGAGTGACATCTATTAGAGACACGTTCTAGCACTTATGGTCTTCCCTGTCTGAAATACCTATGTAAGTTGCTTTCCTTGGTTTGCTGTGGTTTCTGGAGCGAGATGACACACTGCCATTTGTGGCTATTGGCGGATCTTCTGCCTTTACCTGCTATTGTCTTTTATGGCTGCTGAGAACGCACTCCTTGCTTCTTTCAGCTTCGTTAGTTCCTTCATTCGCCAAAAACATTTGATTTGATTTGCTCAAACTGCTGCTTTCTACCATCACACTCTTGCTTACAAATTTACACTAGTGTTAAAGCAGACACACGCATCTCTCTCGAGGTTTCACTGCTCACAGCAAAATCTGCTTGCAATCTCAAGGGCTGCAGTGTGGCACTTCCACTCCACTCCCACGCCCCAGAATTGATCAAAAGGACAGAATATGAGAAAATCTTTGGACTAAACAGTCCACCTTTGGGTCAGTTTGCATAGAAGGCAAGACTCTCTATTCTGAAGAAAGCCTCTGCCTTTTGCTAGCAGGGGGTCCTGTCCTATTAAGAGGATTAGAAATCGTCCCAACAAAGTGAAGCAACCCAGAGCAATTATGAGACAGAGAGTAAGAGGAGGCCACTGTCTTGATCCTCGCCCTGCCAGGGAGGGTGAGGGGGTTTGTGCATAGCCTAAGTGGTGATGTGACCTGAATATGTAACAAGACAGCAGAGAATGGATGGGAGCTGCTATTCATGTAGTGCTTTCCCTGCTGGCTTACCCTGAGCAAGGGCCAAGTGAGAACAATGCTGGGCTTGTTGCAAAGGGTTCTGGTTGGTCAGGGAGCTGGGGGTGGGGAAGGGAGAAGAGAAAACGAGAAAGAAAAGAGATCGAGCCTGGCTAGAATGCAGTTTGGGGGGAGGAAAGGAGCATGTCTAACATTTCAAAGATGCTGGGGCCATAAAGGGTTGCCCCCTTCAGTCAAGTGTTCAAGACACAGCATCAAGCACATTATGATGCCATTTCCAATAGGGACTAGAGCCCAGGCAGCTGCTGCTGGAGCAGAGATGATCTGGGGCAATCCCAGTAGGCAGGGGCCAGATGGCCGAATCAGCATCATGCAGCCTAAGAATGGACAGTGAATGACAAGACAGGGATGTTTGGGTATGGTGGCTGCGTACACACCAGTTTTAATACACATGCGGGTTGTACAGCCCTGATTTTTCCATGCGTACTTTCATGCACATTTGCCCACATGAATGCTTTCAATTGCACTCTCTGCGTTTCCCATTCATACTAGCGAGAGCTGCTTGATGCTATGATTTGCACTGTGCGTTGAGCCATCCTCTCATTCAGTACTTTCCCACTTTTGCAGAGTTCCCTGAGGTCCATTGTAGGCATGCGTACAGGTAATTGTTTACCTGTGAATGCAGTCATTTTCAATGTATCTTTGATAGTTTTCTTATATACCAGACCTGTACAAAACAGGTCCTAACAGCAACAAAATGTTGTGTGGTGCCCAGCAGCCCACCAAGGAGTGCCTCACCAATGGAAATAGTGGGTGTGGTGATAGAAGGGACCCAGCAAAAGGTCACCACCTGCATAAAATAAATATGCCCACACAGTACATATTAGCATGAAATTCATTTTGTTGTTTTCCTTACTGCATTATATGCAGATCTGAAAAATCCAAATCAAATGGAGGGAAAGTATAGACTGCCACGAGGATGAAGACATCACAGGGACATGAAATCAAATTTAAACTGTTCTGTGTGTGCAGCAGGTGCACACCTTATGCGGTTTACATAAGGACAAAGAGAAGGCAGTTGAATTGTGTTTGGAGTTTTGTACTTTACAAGAGCAACCCAGTCAGATGGGTGGGGTATCAATAATAAAATTATTATTTACAATACCAAACCAAAATGGGCTTTGAAAACCACCAGCCCAATCATCCTCAGATTACTTATGAAACTTCACCACACAAAACCAAGATTCCTTTGCCCATCACTGCACTCCATAACCACAGGGGAACACTGGACATTTCTATAAGCATATAGACTCAAGGGATACAAGACTGGCCACTGCTCACACATATGACCAAGAAAGTGTGTCCTAATTTTAAGCAGCAAACAAAGCTACCATTGTGAATGGTTCCCCAGCATACAAACAATGTGGAAACAATTTCTGAGTATCAAAAGCCTGAAAACCACTGGATGAAGAAAACAAGATGGAAAATAGGTCTGTCATTGGACGATCACCTCCACACGAGAGGCCATATACCTGTAAACTGCCAACAAAGGGATGGATGGTCGAGTTTCCCAAGGACATCAGGCAGGCCATCGTTAGAGACAGTGTTAGGTTATGGGGATCTTTGGCCTGGTGCAGAACAGTAATTCTTATATTTCATTCTGAAGTTACCATGGACCCAAAACTGAACTCAAATAAAAGGCACACAAGTTAAATGTCAAATGATTGGTCCTCACTAGAATTTTCAAGTCTGCTTGGTATACAAGAAAGAAGTTACTGAGATAATAAAAATTCCAGAAAGGCAGCAGTATTAGCCTGCAGCAACATGAACATGTTTTAGGCAAAGTGCAATGCACCTTAGAGACTAATACAATTGCACTGTCTTCACTTCCAGAAAAATGCCATCAGCTCATTCACTCCAGAGTTCTCTTGTTGTCCCTGCTGAATGACACTCACCTCCTTCTTGGCCATAACTTCATCTCCAGTATTAATGATACTGGCCGGCTACTCTGCCTGCAGCAATAGTGGGCACAAGGTTGACAGGACACACCAGGCACATGTGTGATGCTACTTGAAGATGTTTTTCTCCATTCGGTCTAGCAAACAGGCCTGCCTACTCCTTTACTACTAGGACAAAAGTGGTTGTGTCAAAATGATATGCTTGTACCGAGAAATGTAAGCAAGAAAAAAGCTGGACAGGAACTGCTGATGCATATAATCCTGAATTCATAGTTTGTGATGTGTAGGTGGTACATATTTCTCCACCTCCCCTTCAGGCTATATTGGCACACTGAATTTAAAGAGAGACAGTTATGTCCACATGCTATTCCTGTTCCATCAGGCCACTCTCTCCCCTAGATTTACTGTAGCTTGGATAGGTTTAACTGCAAGGAAATACTGTCAGCACTGGTATTCCCAAAAGATGGAAAGTAAAGAGGTAAGTGCTGTGAAAACAAGCCTGTCTTATGTTCCCTTCAGGAATATAAAAGCCATTTACCGTCTTCCCTATGTGAAAAAGCTACACAATTAAGTCTGCAAGTGGGGAAATTGCAACAGCATTTAGGAGATATACAGAGATATGAAAAAGCAGACTGAGGTCCCAGCTAGGTTCAGGATTATGCTTCCAAGTACAAATACATCCACAAAAGTTACAAGGGAGGTTCTTTTGCACTATTATGAAAAACTGTTGATAGACCAACTCTTCTATTAATTTGTGTACAGCTTTAAGCTACTGGCCAGACAGCTGTTGGCAGCGAATTCCACAAGTTAAACTATGGCATTATATGAAATACTGCCTCCTTTGATCTAGTCTGTTCCTAGCTACTGCTAGCCAATTTCTTTGAGTGAGCCCATGTTCTAACTCACGCATCCCCAACCTGCGGCCTTCCAGATGTTTTGACCTGCAACTCCCACGATCCCTAGCTAACAGGACCAGTGGTCAGGGATGATGGGAATTGTAGTCCAAAACATCTGGAGGGCTGAAGGTTGGGGATGCCTGGTCTAACTCCCTATATCAGGGTTAGTTAGCATGGTGTCCTCAAGACACCTGATGGACTTCAAGTCCCATTACTGCTGACCATTGGTCACACTGGCAGGGGCTGAAGGGTGCCAGAGGGCATACTGGCCACCCCTGCTCCACATCATTTATAAAGCTCCCTTGTGGACTTGTTTAGTTTCTATATTTTAAAAAACCAAAAACCAAGGTGCCTTACATTAGCTTTTGTTCCCAAGCAGCATAACACAGCCCCAATAGTTATGCTTGTTCTTTTCTGGTGCTGCAATGTCCTTCTTAAGATGTGGTGACAATAATTGTTCACAATACTCTAAATGCAACTACACCACAGATTTATCTAATCTAGCTAAAGATTTCTGTTAGCGACAGCTTTGTTTCCATTTCCTTGCCTAGTAATTCTCAACTACGCTTGTCTTTTTCATTGCTGTTACACAATGTACTGACTTCTCCTGTAAGGTGTCCGCTGTCACCCCAAGATGGGCAAGCCCTAGCCAGTTCAGTCCCCATCAGCGGATGTACACATAGGTGTGTGGGTGTGGCAGGCAATTTGCCAAACATGAATCCTGGCAGGTGGACACATCTAAAAATATGAAAATTACATTTGCAAGCCTCCAAAGATAAACTCCGATTTCCTTGGTTTGCTGCCGTCATCCTATAGAAGCTGTGCCCCAAGGCCATGAAGGTGCTGCTGGAAAAAGAAGGCTGATCTTCTGAGTTTGAAGCAGAACAAGCTCCAATAAAGTGAGTGAGAGAGACGACAAACCAGTTAAGAGGAAATAAGTTCACAATGCAACCACCACCAACACAAAATTGTTAATTTATTGTTATTTAGGAGGCAAAAAATGTACTGTTACAAGATTCATTTCCCAACAGAGAAGGTCAAAAAATGAGCCAAAAATATATTTTAAAAAAGGAATAATGACACTTTACAATTCATTAAATTAAAAAAAAGTAAAATATCTCCTTGTGCAATTCTGTGAAAATGAGAAAAGAGGAGGGGGAAAGATGCAGTTAGAAAGCCCCCCTCCCCCCTGAAGGGAGCAGCTCCGTGCAGGATAGGGCCAGGCAAGGGCAGGAAGGGCCCTGCAGTCTCACACCTGTCCAAAGCTTAAGTGGGACGGGGAAGACACGGCCACATGCAGCCTGCTGCCCTTCACAGGGAGACAAGGGGGCCAGCATACAAAGCCTTTTAATGATCCTTCCCATGACCCCCTTCCTGGACCCTGTTGAGGCTGCTGTAGATTCCAGGGTGAGCAAACACCAACACAGGACAATTGCCAACTCTGCTAGGCTGGATTAATACCCCTGACCAGGAATAGCTCCTCCTTGCTACCACAGCCCTTTACCTATAAACTCAAGCACCCTATTGCCCAGTAGGGTGTGAAGCAAAGCGTCTCCCACACAGCCTCATGTGCGCTTGAGAGAACAAGAATGCCCTCCTTCTACTCCACTGGTTTAACCCAAGACCAAAGCCTCACACCCTAGCTTGAGGGACAGGCAAGTGTGTACGCTCAAGCCCTGGGCTCAAGGAGGGGGACACGCTCAAGCTTAGGAAACTGAGGGACAGCCCTTGCTCCTAAGGACTAGGCTGCGGCCTGCAGAAACACTTCCAAACTGGGCAGAGCACAATTTCTACCCGCTATGTCCTCCACTCTGAAATTTGCAGCAGTGGGATATAGGATTTGAGGGAAGCGCCTTATGCCTTGTCCAAAGGGCTTTGAAGGGAACTCTTGCATAGATGTCTCCTCCCACTGTCCCTCACGAGCTGAACAGGCCGCAAGCGTTTGGCATGAGTGGGAGGCCCAGGAACAGGGTTATGAGAAACCCAGACCACTCCAGATCTGTTATCTTGCTCTGGCAGCGCACAGAAGCCTGGGCCCTTATTCTGCCTTCACACAGTCAAGGGATGTGCACCATCCACTGCCTACTTCTGTTCAGGTGCTGGCTGAGAGAAAGACACCAGACCGAGAAGGAAGGTGAGCACAAAGGCTGCAAAGCGTGAGTGCCCAGCATCCACCAGGCATGCCAATTCATCAGGCAGGGCGCAGGGGGAGATGATACTGGGGGGGGGGGGAGCAAGCTGAGTAGGAGCCAAAGCTCATGTACAGGATTCAACATTTGGCCACTGGGAAGCATTTGCTCCCCACGGCTCAGTGGACACTGGGCAGGAGGAAGAGATGGCACCAACTCTCCTCTATAATCTCAGACCATGAACAATACTGCTCTATGAACCTTTCCCAGAGGCTCATCCCCTAACCATAGTGCTGAGCAGCTTGGGGCAGCAGAGAGGGGAGAGAGCTCTGGATCCTGTTGCAGAAGGAGAAGGGAGGGGCTTGAGGTGAAAAGTAGGAGGTCTCTTGGGAGAAGATACTGCCCAAAGCCATGGTCCCCTCCAGCAAGATTCCAAGTGCCCCTGACTGCTCGTAACATTCCCAATACTGCGTTTGGTACTTTCCCCACCCCATCCATTTGCTGCTGCCCCACCCGCACCACCCCCTGCGACAGCTCACAGGCCCCATTTAATAACAGCAAAATTGCTTAAATTAAAAAATTAAAATATATATACATATATATATATATACTGTACACACACCGACGACAACAGAACAGTGCCAAAACCAGAGTAAGGAGCAAGGGGGAGGGGGAGGAGGCAGACAGTTTCTTTACAATAAAAACAGGAGTTCAATCTCAGCAGAAGAGGAATCTGGGGTCCCCTAAAAATACCCATCTAGGGAGAGGGAGGTGGGCGAGAGGGTTGGAAAGAGCAGGAGATGGGGGAAGAGAAAGGAGGAGGTGCGTTTGGGCTTTTACAATGGCATCTTCCCGATCCAAGACCTGGCCAAAGGGCTCTCAGCTTCGCCGGGATTTTGAGTGCTGAATAAGCCACTGTAGGGTGATATCTGTCAAACACAAGATACGGTTAATGACCATCACGAAAAATAGAGGTTGTAGCGAGCGGCTTAGCTAGAGGTAAGGGGCCTCACATGAGATTACCAAATTATGAGCCGAGCCCATGATTCACTTCTGTAACCCTTCTGCCAGCAGCCCAACATGTTGTCCTGAAGGGAATGACCTTTGCATGTGAGTGAACTTTTTCTCTATCATGGCTTTCAACAGAGGTGGGGAACCTCCAGGTGTTACTGGACTCCAATCCCAACCAGCCTGAGTCAGCATGGCCAACAGGCAGGGAAAATAACAGCTGTAATTCACCAATACTCAGAGGGCCACAGCTTCTCCATGCCTGGGCCTACACAAACCTTTCTTGCCCTCCTAATTATGTATGGAGGGGGCCAGACCCCAGGGGCATTCAGTGCCATCACAGAATCAGTCCCACAGTTTAACCCATTTGGCACATAGTGCTCACAACACAGGAGAGCCAAAGAGCATAAGGAGAGATCTCCCCATGGGCAGTCTAGGTGTCACTGTGCATTCAAGCCCCAACCATTCCCCTTAAAATTGTCAGGCACTCTGACGCTGCAACCTCCCGTTTCCCTTCTACACTCACCAATGTTGTCCTTTTCTTTGCAAGAGATTGAATAGCAACAGATCTCTCGGTCCTGGATGGCAGACAAGTTCCTGCAGGAAAAACAGAAGCACAAGAATATCAGGCTTCCTTGGGGAAAGCACTGCATACAGATAAAGGCATCCACAATGAAATGGGCAAAACGAGCTTCTCTCCCTGCAGCCGTGACTCCTGTACCTTTCCCTGCCAGTCCCATGTATAATATCCCACTCACAATCCAATGGGGGCCTATACATGTGGATTCCATGCATACAACACCCACTCATGGATATATGGAGGGTCTGGAAGGCACTACTTCATTCTCTCAGAAGACTGTCTGAGCTCGCCCAAATAGACAGCTACCGTCAACCTATTATTTCTAGGTTAACCAACATTTCCACAAGATGTAAGGGAAATCTATTCCTCACAAAACCAACATTTCCTGTCACCTGTATTGATTCCCCTTTAATTCCTTCGTGAACTCCAGTGCTATTGCATTGCAATTTTCTTTATTTAGTTATAGTAGTAAAGGTAAAAGCTGGCCCTTTTCTATAAAACTAAACAAAATCCACACTTCCTCTGCATATCTCTATCCTATTTAGCCATCCACTTGGGTTTCTATTCAGCGTTTCTTTAGCAATATATTTCAGAGAGTCAGATGCTTTCCTTTCCCCTCCAATAATAGGTGAAATTCAGTTTTTTCATTTCTTATTCTCCTCACTCCAACACCGCCCCCCGTTAAACTCCAGGACAGGAAAGCAGGCAGGGCATTGGATAACAGCGCCCACTCCTCGGGGAAGGGTGCTGCTGCCCAAAAGCATCCAACAACATGTGACAATGTGTATACATTGTCAGGAAAGACAATGGGGAGGGGCTTGACAGGAGGGGAGCTGGTGACTCCAGTTTTTGGTTTAGCCAGCAAAGCTAGCCCCAAACAGCAGCCCCATGAGGACAAAGCACCTCAGCTCAGTGGTGAACAGGGGGGTTATTACTGTTGGATGCAAGTTATCAAAATGTTAACCCTGGTAGACAAATAGCATGGGAGAACGATAGCACAACTCCGGTCTAGATCTTATATACATAACACATTTGAGAATTTTCTTTTTCCTCTCTCCAGTTCCCTTCCAATCTTCCAAGATGCTCGCCTTGAACCAAGCTTTGTTTTCTTGAATTGCGCCATTTTAGCACGTGACAATCATGAAATTCCTAGACTTCAGTTCAATCACATTATCCAGCCAGTACCATAAAAAGGAAAGATGAAAACACTGGCCTGCCTTTGGCGCCACCCTGTGGTACATTCACAAGACTCCAAGGTATTTTTTTTAAAGAAAAACAACAACCTGATATCAAGTCCAAAGTTTCCTTGGCTCTTTGCATTTCCACTAAAACTTAAACAAATTTAAGCTCCATATCAATCATCGATCCAACAGAAATGGTGATTTGTTCTATGGCACCTAAGAGACAGGCAATTCACTAGGCATGGCTTAAGCTTTCACAGCTTGTCAGACACATAAGTTCTTCCTTGCATTGCACCCTATGTACAGAGGAAAAGGCACTGTAAACCACAAGGCATATTGTACACCCGACATTCCTATGTAAAATGCACAGTACTGAAGTTTGTGGCCAGACCTGCTGTGTTGCCAAGAGGGGAAATAATCCTGAAGGCTTGTATGCTTCTATACCACTTGGGCACATTCTGCATACATGATTGCCAGGATGTTCACTGGTGGATTTGTCATGGGCTGTAATTAACTGAGGAAGCCATAGGGCTGGGCAATATGGAGATATATAATCCAAAACGGGTTTGTAGTCAACATCGTGATAACCGTTTCATAGTATCTGACCTGGCAATATATCACAAATCACGAAAAACTGTGAAGCGGGTCATCGCTTCTCTCATGATTCCTGCCACCCCGTTGTAAAAATATGTTAAAGGGAAGTAAAAATGTACTTAAGTACTCCTAAGTAGTAGCAGTTGCCAAGACATCACCCCATTCACCTCTACATAGTTTCATCCTTATGTCAGGCATCATGATATTTTGGTATATCGTGATGTTTAGCTGGTGATATATTGCGATGTTGAAAACCAGATATTGCCCAGCCCTAGAAGGCAATAACACTCCCCAAATAATGTAATATGGAGCCCGAGAATGGGACACAGTCAGACAACTTGCCAATGCCAAGACAACAGGGCACCAAGCACATCCAGTCACAAAGGTTTGCTACTTTGTGCTCACCCACAATTATTTTAGATTTTTAGACTTCCCGGCCCTTCAGGTTAGTGGCAATGCTGTGAGTACACACACAGCTCCACATTATGCCAACACATTCATTGCCCACTTTCAGCAATGCTATCTCTTGTGCCCAAATGCCTCACCTCTCCCTGAGAAACAACAGCACCATTATCATCTGGAACCATGAGAAAAAAGGCCCACTAAAGAAAGTGACAAAACATCAACTGTTGCCACCTACAGCTTCAAGTGAGACCCTCTCCCAACATGTTTTATCAATGAACTATAGGACATCATGGGCAACTGTATTCCTTGTGTGGTAGTTATGTCATCATTAGAAGACATCACCCCAATCTTAAATATCTATCTACCGGAAAGAAAGAAAAAATGGGACTATGCCTTATGACAAACACAGGTCCATTCAAGCAACACTATTACTAAACCTAATATTCTCAACCATACTGTTGGATGTTTATTCAACTGCTCAACTTCCAGTGCAACATATACCCACAGTCCAGAAATAAGGTGCCTTCTAGATAATGTTGGAATCAACCTCCTATCAGCCCCAGACAGCATGGTCAATGGTTGGGGTGATGGGACTTGTAGGCTAGCAATATCTGGAGGGTACCATGTTGGCTATCATTGCTATGACCTCTTGATAATGCCCTTCTGCTGCCCACATAAGATAAACAGATCTGGCTCTATATATGAAAACGCACAGACATAATTCGGACACAGAAATGATTAGCACTCGGAAACCTAAATGAGAACTCTCTCAGAACACACTGCTGGTGACCTGAAAGTCAACATGTCTACAAAGCTACTTCAAACTGCTCTAATATGAAACACCAGAACTAGATTTTGTAAGTGAGTTTGATTATATTGCATCTGTGGAGCTGTGGATTTCTTCTCCCCAAAACAAGAGTAGAATTGGCATAGCTAGAAAGGTAGGTGATAATACTATGACAACCAGTGTGTGTGTTATTTCCACACACTCTCTACTGAGAAAAACATTTCATGTAGTTGACAAAGCTGGCTCTAGTCCACAAAAGCTAGTGTCACAATAAATATAAAGGGCTTTAAAAGGGCAACACAAGACTCCATGCTGTTTTTCCTGCAGCAGACTGTAACAGCTACCCTTCTGGAATTTATGCCACAACCTTGTGAAAGGAATTAAGGATCTGCATAGCCCAGCCGTGGGGGGGGGGGTGGCGGAGGACCAGACCTATGAGTTCAAAGCAGCCTTAAAAAACAAGCAGATGTCTCCCCATTGTCGTAACAGCAAATTTCCCCTTTAAGGAATGCAGCAAGAGATCCAAATTACTGAAGATTTTTACAGCTGGAGAAATAGATGCCTTGGCCTAGTTCTTTTTCAGTCACTTGGTAGCAGCCTCTCATCTGTTGGAAACATGTGCATGTCTGAGGGAAATAAGTGAGCAGTCAGAAATGCAGCAGCACTAAAGCAATCCTACAGCAGCCTTGCCAGTGTTGACAGAGCATGAGGTCATACCTGCCCCTTAAGAGAGCTTCATACAAGCACTAGCTCTCTTCCAGCAATTTATGTTATTGGTTATTTGCAGATTTATAAACCACTTCTGATTCTGATATGGCAAAAGATAGAGATGGGGGCAGTGATGCAGGTTTTCTGGAAATTTTTTGAATTCAAAGTATTGCATTGGAATTTTTTCTGAAGGCCAAGACAGTGATCTAATACAGCATGCTTCTTTTACTTGCATTCAGCAAACAAAGCTAGAAACTTGCTTGCCTAATATCACATTTGCAATTGCCATGCATTCATTGTTATTAATGAACTTATGAAACACTTTTCTGCAGAAAAGCAGTGCAGAAAATTTCACTTTCCACACCACTGAGGGAGACACATGCAGATTCGGCAATGGGCAACAAAATGTACAGGACTTCTGATTCATTCAAGAATGCTGCTGTGATCTAGGATTATGATCTTTCAACCACATCAAACATATCCAGATCCAATTTCCCAAACTCTTAAACCGACTTGTGTGTATGAAAACCAATTAATCAGTGCAATGTGAATGCCTCAGTCAAGCTCAACAATGGTGCATTTTGAGATGCAAAAGCCCACAGTAGGCAAATACCTGTAACTCCAAGTCCTAACAGCAAATACTTACATCTTCTCAATGAGCTCCTTCTCATCCAAGGCACCAGGCAGATCTCGCTTGTTCCCAAGAACAAGGACCTGAGAAAGAAAAGAGGGTAGATCTCTCAGTCCACAGCTCACATAGGCAGCTCACATCTACCACTGGATCAGCCAAGGGTGGCCATTGGTTATGATAAATAAACCCTATATAGCCATGTTTTTAATAGAACTGACACCCTTGAAGCAAAGAATTTCTTTATAATCCAGGGGAACGTCTTCTAAGCATAGAATCAGAAAAGCCAGGTCTACATCACAGTGACAACAGATGTAACTACCACAAGAGCTTCAAACTACATGGTCAGTTCCTGAATACAAGGAAAACACTGGTGGAATTAAAATCAGCAGGGTTTCAAAAAAACAAAAACCTAGCCAAATATGTCAATTACATATTCTCCAATTCTCTAATAAGTGCTTTTTGTTGCGCTCAGCTGCAACGTATGTTGAAAAGGACTTCAGATTCTCTGGTGGCAGACAGACTTTGCAGAACAAGGGTATTTTCCCATTTCATGGATGGAATATTAATACAATAGCAAGCACCACTCATTTGGCTCATCCTAGACTTTCTCACCTCAAACTCACATACATTGTACCCTCAAGGACTCACAGCATTAAGGTAACAGCGGTATGTGGTGTGTCCTTTATCTCTTCCAAATGGTGCAGTAATAAATTTTCTATATCACACTCTAAACAGTTTCCCTGTTCTAACCAAACCTTTTATATCTTGGAAAAGAGACATCCCAACAACACAGTCCAGCAGAGCAAAGCATGCAAATAGAGAGGAAGGATTTAATCCAGAGTCTGGTCTGGAAGGCTTGCCACTAATCACCCACTGCTAGTTATGATCCACCACACACTCATACGGATCTGTTTGCTTACTTAGCCTCTCTCCAGAACTGGAGCAACTTACAGGGATGCCCTGGAGCTGTGGCTTATCAAGCAGGTTGTGAAGTTCGTTCTTTGAGGCTTCAATCTTCTCCTGGTCTGCAGCATCTACCATGTATCTGGAATGAAATCAACTACATTAGCTCTGAGGACAAGAAGCAACAGGTGCTATTGCATGGAGTAGCCAAACCAGAGGAAGAGAGCAATCTCCAGAAAGCAAGGTGGGTTATACTGAATCTTCATTTGAGTCCCAGCCACTGAATATAGGGTCCTAACTAACCACTACCTTGCATTAGATTCAGTTACTCTCCCCATACCATAAGTAGGGGGAATTGCAATTCTGAGACCACATACTTTCATTGTGGCCACCATAATGCTACATATCAGTCCAAATTTGTAGAAATCCTTTTGGTTTGCAAACTTCATATAAACTGGTGAGAGGGCTAGTTTTGAGTTTTGTTTTATAATTTATGTTGATATTTTTTGCTTGGGGATGGGGATAGACTGATTTTTACTGAAGAGTGCAAAGAACAAAGAGCAGATCCATACAGGTGGGATTAAGTTTAAGATTTTTATCAGCCATCTGCCAACATATGTTTAAATTCAAGAGAGCTAAAAATTGGGGCGGGGCGGTTGGAGTCTGCTGAAAATATTTTGTTCAAGATACTTGATTTTGTGTTAGAGGGACATTCAGCATAACGAAGGGTTCAGATCCTTAGACCCACTGACCATCTATTACCAAATTCCTAAGCCGCCATAGAAATAAGGCCCTTGCCACTGCCAGTTCTGATTTCTTGTGGCACACAAATTGCTGCTTGTGCCACTACCTTAATGGGCAATCCTTATACCTGCCCTTTTCCAGAGTGCCTCCAATGCTCAACACAAGAAGCTGCAAGGTGCTCTTGTGCAATGCAACAATTCAGCTGCTCTAACTGCTGGTTACACAGCAGGAGCTTGGCAAACCGCATCTATGTTAAATTATTCATCGGGCAAAATGTGCTAGGCTGGCTCACCTAGAAAGCCAGCAGGCAGGGAATATGGGACGCAGTGTGCAGATTTCCTACATGGAGTTTTTATGTTATAGTAGATATCGAACAAGCACAGAACATCTGAGAAGCATTCGATAATGTGGAAATCTACAAGGAAATACTTCTGCAACTGAAACAGCATACACAGTACTGGATTTCTAACTGAGCCCAGCTTGTATTGCCTCTGGTCATTGGCAGTGGCCATCAAGGTAAGCCCAGCTGAGAAGTGCCAAGAATCTGGTATGAAGCGCGCAGAAGCCCTGATCTAAGGAAATTAAAGAGCCTCTATTCTGTACATGCTGGTTTCTGCCATTCCCCAGTTTCTGCTGAATTATGTAAGCTACCCCTTAAGTGCCATGTACAAGCTATCTGGAAGAAGCATCTATATTTTCTGCTTTTGTTATTTTGCAAAGTGCAATGTATATTGAAGACACTATATACCCCTTTTAACAGTTCTGGAGGGATAAAGGCTTCCCTTCACTCTACATTTGTGTATATATAGCTTCAGAGGTACACATAATATAGCTTTTAATGCACACATTTCATGCTTAGAAGACCAAACCCTGCAATCTGGTAAGGTAATTAAATATTCTTACGAATGGGGGCCTCAGAGAGAGATGATGCTTTTGAAAAATGGAGATCATAAAAGCATCCATCTCTGAAGGAAAGTAACTGCTTCTTGGAGCAGACTTCTTCCTTTTCAAAAATCACTTGTCTATGAATACTAGTATCCAACTGTCTATACCAACACACATCTTCTCCAAAAAAAATGGCATAGAAACCAGCTTATAGTCAAGGCTGTGTAGTCTGCGCATGAACTTTGAGGAGGAATCACAGGTCAGTGGTAGAGCCCATGCTTTGCATGCAGAAGATCCTGGGTTCAAATCTGCGGCATCTCAGCTTAAAGAAAGTTGCTACTAGTGAGAACAAACAATTCTAGGCTAAATGCACGAACAGCCTGACCTGGTATATGGCAGCTTTCTAAGGAATCCGAAGGGTGTTTTTTTTTTTGCTAAAAATAAATATATATTAAAATCTATGGCTTGAATAAATGTTAGAATTAATGAATTTGGTTGTTTTTCCAACCTCTCTCTACCTCTAGTAGACACAGGGAAAGGAAGAAACAATACAAGGCACTGAAGCCACATTCCCTGACCACTGGAAATTCAATCCTCTCCAGTCACTCACCAGGCAATCTCCAGATCAGAGTCTTGTGCCAGTTTCCTACCAAAAAATGCCCTCCACCTGGCTGCTCTTCACTCCCTGAAGGTGCTATTCTCCAAAACAGAATTGGCTCGTTTTTAAAAGGCGTACTTATAATCAGGTGTAGCCCAGCCCTTTGGCAGAGGCGCTACAGAAATACTTTGTCTTGCTCTATTTCAGCCCAAGAGAGGAGAGCAGCAGAATGGCTGAAGGTTATTCCGTCCACCCGTACCAGGTACTCAAAGGAATAAAGAGGGTTTCACAAAAAGCAGCACCAGCAGGAACTGAAGAGTCAGCCAAGGACACTGAGATCTTTCAGAGACAGCACAGAAGTCTGCAGCTGTCAATAAAAGGCCCTGCCCTGCCCCACAGCCTACTGACAGTGAGGGTTTGAACTGAACGGCTGCCTGAAGAACCTTCCTCCTCCTGCTGCCTTCCATGCAGTTAATCAGACTCCACAAGCAACCCTTTGTGTGTCAAAAGTGGCCTGATGCAGAAGCGGTGCTTTATTTGCAACTTTATTTGGTACAGTGTAGCTTAAGTGCAGCCATCCAGTGGTTATGTGTGTGTGCAGTAACCCTCAGAGCAGGGGCACTCACTTATGGTTCAAAGGCAGGTAGGATCCAATGGAGTCATTGTGACATTCTATAAGAAATAAAGAATGGATTTATGGAGTTGTAGTTCAACAACATCTGGAGAGCCACAGGTTCTCCGGGCCTGATATAAAGGATCCCAGCCTGTGCTTAGAAGTGAAGCCACACCTGTAAGGTAGGTAAGAATCTCTTTACAGTTCCAAATGTGATCCAAGAGACAGTGGATATGTCCAAAGAAGCCTCAGGGTTTATCATCTTTGCCTGAGTTTATTGGACTGATTTGATCCCACCACCACCACCACACGGCTCCAGTGTTCAGAGGAAGCCTAGGACCTGTCTTGAGAGTAGCACACAGCAATCTCAGAGCTTGGTGACAGACTGAGAATCGAGGCATGGAATACTTACACTATGGCACTGACTCCACGGCAGTACCGCTCCCACATGCTACGAAAACGAGGCTGGCCCCCAATATCCCAGAGCTGTGGGGAAAGAAGCAGCAA
This sequence comes from Podarcis liolepis, assembly GCF_965112155.1. Classification (NCBI taxonomy): domain Eukaryota; kingdom Metazoa; phylum Chordata; class Lepidosauria; order Squamata; family Lacertidae; genus Podarcis; species Podarcis liolepis. The sequence goes on along the minus strand of NC_139559.1, from coordinate 32,853,635 downwards.
GTTAAAATATGGGTGAGATCTACGATGTGAGAATTTGCAAGCCCAAGCATTCTCTCTGACTTGCACATACTTGGCCCCACTGCCTGCTCTACACTTTCCCATGTCTTCATTTTATGCATGGTCATCCAGTCTCTCCACAGCCCACACTCTTTATTATTAAGGGAGCCATCTGAAGCGCTACCAGAAGATTTCAGAGAGCCTTGGGTTTCTGAGCAACAGTGGTACAACAATGGCCACTTCACAAAAGCATTCTCACACTTGCAAATACTGTAAAGAACCCAAGTATTCAAATTACAATATTATGATGAATTAAAATTTACTAGGATTAGCTCCACAAAACTCTTGAGTGATGGAACTGATATCCAAACTAATTAAATAATATTTGCAATGTTTTCCCGGTCAAAACACATAAATGGAACTGAAGGAGGCGAACAGTCTACTGATATATTTAGAAATCCTGGATTTAACCAGACACACTCTACTGCCACTACTCTGCTTAGGCAATTCCTTTTAGGATTCCCACCAAACACCTACTCCTCTCTCTAACAGGAGCAGAGCTAATCATTCAAATAATACACAAAAACAATAGGGTATCTAGCAATAGTGAGAGAAAGACCACCCAGAAATTCACATCCACAGTTTTGACTAGAAGACACCCCAGAATAACCTTAACTTATATTGTAAACCACCCTGTGATATATTGTATACTGCCTTGCTACCCTCAGATGAAGAGTAGTATACAAATTAAACAAACAAACACTTCTATATTTTGTCCTCATATGTATCTATAAGCAATCTTCTGATTTAAGAGTGATTTATAAAGAGTTATAAAAATTAAAAAATTTAACACATCATATAAAAACTGAATAAAATATTACAACCAGAAGCAGTAATCAATTTAGTGCTCAAATTGTGTTGGAAAACAGGGCACCATCAATAAAATAAATTCATAAACTCCATTCCAGCACCATTCAGTCTGAGTTAAACTTTTAGTCTAAAAACTGCAGGTGCGGGAGGTGGGCCTTCTCTCTCCGCAAACTAAATTCCCCAATAATTTGAACATTGAACCAATTTTAAGAAAAACTTATCAGAGCATCCCTAGAGTCCTCTAGAAAAGGGTTGGCTCAGCTTGGCACCCAGAAACCAGTTTGGTGTTATGGAACAGCATAGTTTTAAAAAGCTGGTGTTAATTCAACCCTGTCGATCTGCCAGTGCTTCCTTAAACCCCCAAGCTTGCCCGCAGCACTATGTTGCAAATCTAGGAGCACACTTGCCCAAGACATACTGCATCTTACCTTTATAGTAACATTTCCCTTGGTGATCTTCCTCATATTGAAGCCCACTGTTGGGATCATATCTTCATTGAACTGCCCCGACTAGAACGAAATAAAAATAGATCAGTCTTTCATATGGAAGGCTTGGCTGTTTCTGTCTACCGCATTCCACCTTGGCTAATCAAGCTCCCCTGAGAGAAGAAAAAGTGATGAGATGTGTTCATTCCTAGAGCAAAAGAAGTACCTATTTAGCATCACACATTTTGAGCACTTTGAATAATATACCAGACGTAACCCTCAAGTACTGAGGGTTAATATCAGAAAATATTGCAGTATTTCTAAACTGCCTTACATCATGTAAGATTCCAAATATTTTGGAGGTGGTGGTGAGGGAAAGAAACCAGAGGCAAAGCCTCTTAAGTAACACCCTCCTGGCTACCACTGAATAAACCATGGTTGGTTCTACACAACCATATGCTTCACTGGTAGTAATCAGCTGTTATATATCAGGTATTCACTGGAATACCCATTCACCAAGTGCCTACTTTGTTTACATTTAGGCACCAGGTAAACACTATTCTTTTTGCTTGAGCATTTGGGGTTGACACTTGCCAGATAGATTACAGTTTGCCTTTATGGGGCTTTAGTGCTGCCTTGGGGGCAATATTTGGAAGAGAGCGCAGGATTTTTTTCAATTTTTATTTTTAAAAACAGCTTTGTTGTTAATAGGCAGTGTTTCAACATGTCTGTAATTAAACTGTTTCTCTGCTGATGAAGGTTGAGAGAATTTATGAGGAGGCAGATAACCTTTCGATGGCAAGCACTGGAAACAAAATGTGCAGGACACACAGACACATCAGTCCTGTTGACTGCACGGACCAGAACAACATGAAGCATCTTATAGATTGGAAGTGCTGAAACAAATCAAGGGTGGGTGGGTGCAGAGAACGTATAATTTCTCTATTTTGTGCAAGGTTTTCTTCCTCTCCTTCATTGTATAAAGATAAGTGACAGGGAAGGTGAGATGTATTTCAGGAGAAATAACCTTATTAACAGACAGAGCCAATACTCAGGTTATACTATGAAAGGACATGGGAAATGAGAGTGCTGCTGGCAATGTTTTTTAAAATAAAAAATAAAAAGAATGATACTCAAGGGTTGGATAAAGTTACTTTAATGAGAGGTGTTCTTTATGCTAAGAACGCAAGTAGCAATAATGGAAGCTTGCCACCTTGGCCGTACAGTTATCTGCATGTCAATTAATTTGGTCCCCACGGCCCATTCCATATTTGGCTTCTGCTGAGACACAGCCTATAAGACAACTTAATGCAATGTCTGACAATCTCCCTGGGAACACAACTTGCATGCACCGGAACACAGGACATGAATTAAGAGCCAACAAGGAATAAGAACTTTCACTTGTGACAGACTTGCTTTGTTCAGAGAGCAGAAACCCTGAGCCAGCATATTTTTACCCTTTTTTCCTCAATTTTGTTCTGCTGGCTTACATTTCTATAATAACTGCAGTATAGTACTCTGTGCTTTGCTCCAGCCAAAGTGCCTGCAGGGAATTAACTTTCACATACCCATTGAGCAATTCTTCAGCACTTGCTGAGTCAAAAAGGTCTATTATATATATTCTGGTCTGTTCATTTTTAACACCCAAATTTCAATTTTTACCTGTTTATTAAAAGAAAGCTTTCTAAACAAACAGCAAGTGTGCTCACAGTATGTTGCAAATAAATACAAAACTAAACACTTGCAATTCCTATAGGAAGCACATAAATATGTACAGGAAGTGTGTGAACCTCAATGAAACATTAAGGGACAAAATGGCAATGAAGGCGTCCAGTTCAGACATAACCCACCCCCGCTCCCAGCAAGAACACTTTATTTAAGGTTGACAAACTTAGAGCAGAGGAAGCAGAAAAGGGAATGGCAACATCTGCCCTGTGGAAAGGAATTATCTGTCCTACGTACAATGAGTTGCAACATTAGATTTCTCAATGTCACAAGACCTTAGAAATTAATATGTCTGTCAGCAGAGTTCAGCCCACTGCTGCTTTCTTTCAGTGATTTACGGTTTTAAGATTACTAACATTCTTAAACTTCTCTTGCTTTTAATCTGGCCTCCAAAGTTTTATGAGGCTGCGAGTCTCCAGCTCATATCTAACTGTCAGCAATGAATTTATGTTAACTCTCTGATTAGAAAAACTGAGTGCTTTTAGCCATCAGCTTCTCAAGATATGACACATCAGCAAATCTTCCAAGGTTCCGAGACTCTTCACAAAGATTTTGTGCTTATTCTCCCAGCGTTCCATTTCAAAAGGCATAACCTGATACTTGTCGAGAAAATAACAGACTGCTCAAAAACAACAAGCTTCAAAAAAAAAGGCCAACCATTACAAATTTCACCTGGGTTTTAACAAACCATGCTACTCCAGTCCTTGGGCCAAAAGGTCTTTGGTGGGATGAGCTCAAGCATTCTGTTTCCCTGGTCTATAGCACTTGTGAAATAGGCTATCAAAATTACCTGGAAAATTGCGGGTGGAGTCCAATTTCAATATGCACACAGTGTATGTTGAGATTCCAGAACAAAGAGATGAACAAGTCATTTAGAGTTATGGGTAACACAAGAGGCTTTGCAGATACTGAGGTGAACGTTTGGTTTTAAAGCCTCAAAGAAGTGTGACTCCACAGGTAAACAGAAACCTTGGCCTGCCCACTGCTTCAGACCAAAGGCCCATCTAGTCCAAAACCATGTTTTCACAATAGCCAACCAGATGCCTATGGTAAGCCCACAAATAGGACATCAGCACAACAGCAGTCTCCTGTTCACAATTCCTAGCAACTGGAATTCATAAGAAAACCAACCCATTTATTATTTGAAGCATCCTATTCTACTCACTGGGCACTCAGAATGGCTTCACAGAACACAGATGAAGGACCTATTGGATCAGAGGATGGACAGTGACCAAGTCACAGTTTCACAGAGCTGTTAAAAGAGTGACAACCACGCTCTAGTAAACTCCATTTGGGGCTAACGTATGTGGAGCTATCCTTGAAGGCAGTTTGGAGACTGCAGCTGGTTCAAATAATAATAATAATAATAATAATAATAATAATAATAAATTTATTTATACCCCGCCCTCCCCTGGGCTCAGGGCGGCTAACACCAATAAAATTCCAGTAAAAACATAATAAGAAAAAAAGCAAAAGAAAAAAAAACAATTTAAAATACAGGTTAAAATGCAATTTAAAATGCAAAAGGCTCAGCTGCCAGAGTTCTGCCAGATTTTCTGTATGGGATCACATTACACCCATACTTAAAGATCTGCAGTGGCTACCTTTTCACCACCGAGCCCAATTCAAGGTGCTGGTTTTGATGTATAAGGCTCTGAACCCAATTACCTGAAGAAGTGCTTCTCCCCATACTGTCCACCCTGTTGGTTACACCATCTCTGAATGAGGTCTCTGAACCTGTGACATGCCAGAGGGTAACCTCAGCACTTACACCCTGGTTTTTGGAATAACATTTTCCCAAGGCTTGGCTGGCACCAATATTATCCATTTTCCAGAGTTTCTAGTATGATCCTACAGGACCTGCATTGGGACAGATGGGTGATGTACTGCTTTGTAATCTCCCTGTTTTCATTTACCACACCATGTTTTGTTGGTTTTGATTTTATTTTAAAAATTGCTATTACCCACCCTGAGATCACACTCAACAGTAGGGTAGTGAATAAACTGCATAAAGAAAAACAAAAGCCACACTTTTATCAATACAACTTTCGGGGTATTTTTCCTCCCTCGATTTATTGTGACACACAAGGCTTAGAGCCAGAGGTCATGGTGCTCTCATATGACTAAAGAGCAAAAAAGGCCCTAGCATTTGTTTTGAAACAACTCATACATGCACAGAGCAACTTTACTGTTTTGCCAAGAAGCGCCTGTTGAAATCTGGAGCAATTTGTTCTGTGTGCAGACTATCATACAGATAGCAGAAACGCTGCTTGATAGCAGAAAGGCTGCACAACAACAACTTCTTTTAGCTTGCCGATTAAGCAGTCTTTGTTTTCAGCTACAAATGTAGCAAAAGTACTGGAACCCAGTTCATTCCATGATAGCTATGGAGTACAACTGGGTATCCAGATTTGCCGCTCCTCTTTATCTTCATCCCCTTGAAGTTATTTTGAGTGCTAGTTAGTCTATTGAAGGATTGTTCAGAATTCAATTATTACTGCTGTTAGACAATCTGTCAAATCAGTGAATTTTGTGATGGATTTTAGTAGTTGTAAACCACTCTGGGAGCCAATGTTGGCTGAAAAGTGAGATAGAAATATAATTTATCTAACAAATTATCTAACTTGACCCAATACCCCTTTGCTCAAGAACTTCTTCATATTTTTCATTTGGGAAAACAGGTCTTTGTTTACAAAAACCCACTTGTAGACTTCAGCAACTCTCCCATATTTGGATATGTACATATATATTTAAAAAAAGATTGAAAACTTGCTTATTAATAGAACCAGTGAGACCAGCAACACAATGCTGTTGTGCACCTCTGTCCCCTAAGACTGCTCTATTCATGGCTCCAGCCAGTCTGGAAAAGGATCCTTTGAGTGCTTTTCAGATCTCCCAGGGGAGGGTTCCTGAAAATCTGCCACCTCCTATTTAGTTAAGAAAGGGGCAATATTTTCAGATAGGGAACCAAATCTTTCTGATACGAAAGTGTCCATCTGGTCTCAAATCTTTATATAGTATTTTGTGAAACTGACACTGACTCAATACTTGAAATAGTAAGGTTCAGTTCTTAAACTTTCCAGTGGCTTCCTGGGGTGGGGGTGGGTGTACGTTTGTGTAAAAGTATTATGTCCATCAACTTCCCTGTCTAATAGTTCAGGATTGTTTCTGCACCCTAAGCAAGGGTTTGAACTTCAGCTGACATGCAAGATAGTAAAGATTAATAATGATGCCTGGATCACAAAAAACCCTGTCCACCTTTTGAATATCAATGCAGAATAATTCACAGTTCAAATGACAAATGGTAACTATGTTTAAGAGCATGGCAACTAATTTCTAAGTAAAGTGCAGGGTCAGGGATAAGGGAAAAACACAGGGCCTTTTTTCTTTACATGGTTAATATGCATTACCCAACAGAGATGTGCTCAGTTTGAGTGCATGCGCTCATAATTGGTCATCCTTATTGGATAAATGAGATCAGGCCAATCTCGTTTGACAAATTCACCGCAACCTGCTGAGTCACACTCAGTTCAAGCACACCACTGAGCATTTGGCACCCCTGAAAATATAAAAGGCATTTCCTACGAAAACGGAAAGCACAAAACATATGAAAAAAACCCACTGTGGTGCACAGCTTCATACTGCACACAAGTAGCTGAAACAAGAGAAGCAAAACTATGCTAAGGAAAGATTATATGTCTTTAAAGAAACACTTGCCAATATGTTTTCATAAGCCAAGGCTTTTAAAAAAGCAATAAAGGCCTACAAATACTGGACAACACAATTCAGAATAGCAAGTGTGATTGGAAGGGAGCGCACACTGTGTGAAAGGGTGGCTGTTTTTGAAAAAAAAGGCCTTGTGAACTCCAACAAAGATATCCCCTTCTAGAGTCACTACCTGCTTAGACTATTCTCCACTGTTAGTGGTTCCCCACTCCCACCCCAAGGATTCTGGAGAAGGTAGTCTGTGATAATTCTTAAATCCTTATCTTCCCTCACAAACCTATGGTTCCCATGAGTCCCTGAGGCACAGGAATGATGCCTAAGTCACTCTCACGTCTCTGGTGTAGATTTATGTTCTATAGGTTTAATGCTAAACAATACAGAACTAAGTTAGCCCCATTCTCCAAATGCTTTAACAAATATGACCTCTTATCCCCACCACATTGGCAGGTCAGTTCATTTGGAAGGAGATGCACAACATTAAACAAACTCACACTAAAACATACTGTAAGAGGCAGGCCTTAAGCTGGTGCCTGAAAGTGGCAATTTATTTTGTGAAGAATGCACAAGTTTCAACCACAGGTGTTGCTGTGGTCTAAACCACAGAGCCTAGGACTTGCCGATCGGAAGGTTGGTGGTTCGAATCCCCGCAACGGGGTGAGCTCCCGTTGCTCGGTCCCTGCTCCTGCCCACCTAGCAGTTCAAAAGCACATCAAAGTGCAAGTAGATAAATAGGTACTGCTCCAGTGGGAAGGTAAACGGTGTTTCCGTGTGCTGCTCTGGTTCGCCAAAAGCAGCTTAGTCATGCTGGCCACATGACCTGGAAAAACTGTCTGCAGACAAATGCTGGCTCCCTCAGCCTATAGAGCAAGATGAGCGCCGCAACCCCAGAGTCGTCCGCAACTGGACCTAACCATCAGGGGTACCTTTACCTTTTATATTCTTTAGAGATGCTTTTGGTATATTCTACCCAAAGGTTTGGGACAACAAGCATCTTCATATCATGGTCAAAACATGTTGGACATCATCTACAAAATAGACCACCACTTTGGGTGTACTTTTATGATGTGTTTAGTAAGTTTCCCTCAAACTTTACAATGTTACATCTATTTCTGAAAATAATACAGGTGAAGAGCTCCGATTCTGTATGAGTGTAGCTACTGGTCCCAATACTTCCTTCTTTCCCAATAGTCCCTCTTTATTTTTGCTTAAACATAGTGTTGTTGTTTTAAAATAGGATTTTCTGAAGCTAGAAATAGTTTACACACATGAACCAAAGCTGAGAAAGTTAAGACTTTAGAACTACAGTATATAGCATAAAAAGGGATTGTGAATGTGCATGCTGAAATCAGTGAAGCAAACTGGGTTCCTAGCATTTTGTGCACACTAGGGCTGGATGATACATCAACATAATCATCCAAAACCGGTTTGAAGTCTGTATCATGATACTAATGACCTGGCAATATATCATGAAATCAGTGTGTGTGTGTGTGTGTGTGTGTGTGTGTGTGTGTTGCAAAAACAATGAAGTGGGAAAATTGTGAAACCAGCCAATCTTTTTACATAGCTCCATCCTTATTTCAGACATGGTGATATGTCAGTATATTGCAATCCTTAGCTGCTGATATATCACAATGTTGAAAACCAGCCCAGCACTAGTGCACACAAGAGCACCATTCCACCAAAATTTTGAAGAACCACATTTAGAATAGGATGCAAACACATGGAAAAGAAAAAGTTTTACAAGGGAGAGATAGGCTTTTAACTTGAATGCAACAGACCGTGTTTACTTTGCCCTGCTCTTAACCACAAGGGGGTATGCATGGAAAGAATTAAGTGCCACGAACACATATAAATTTGAATATGTCTTAACAGAGCACAACAGACTTACTTTTTAAAAAAGTCACAAAGGAGCTTTAAAGCAAGCATGTGGACATGCCCTGAGGGGTAATCATGAAGCACTGAGTTCTCATGTGTTGAAGAAAACAAGAGAAAGTGATGACTGATCACAACAGCAAAAATAGTCGCATGCAAATAGTAAGCAAGCTCATGCTAAAAACATATGGAGCAGCCCCAAGATATTTTAGCTGAACAGGAATATGTAAAATAATGTGCTTATGTGCAATGTAGAGTGCCTCTCTTCCTATGGAGCAAACACACAGCCTATCTTCTTACATTCTTAAGAAGAAAACGTTAGGCTTCTCTGGGCAGCTGTTAACTCTCTTTTTAGAAATTAAGCAACAGGCCTGTCTATGCAAAGCATGCACTATCACTGAACTACAGTCACACACCCTTATCATCTCCCTGCTGCTTCAACGCAGAAGCTCTGAAGTTCGCATAAACCAAAACGCCCCAGCAAAGTTCATCAGCTGCCACCAACACACTTGCCCTTTTTCTATTGTAATCAGATTTTTCACAAAACTCACACATTAATACAAGACTGATTTTCTATATGAGATACATATTTTACACATTTATTCCATGAAGTTTGCAAATCTTTTTACCCCGAGGAAAATGGTTTCATCTAAGCCAAGGATGGCCAACTCCCAAGAGACTGCGATCTACTCACAGAGTTAAAAACTGGGTTCAGGTCAAAGTCGTTGAGCTTTTCAAAGAGGAGCCAAAGTTTTTGAGCTTCTTTGGGGGGTGCCAGTGATCTGCCAGTGATCTACTGGTAGATCATGATCTACCTGTTGGATGTGCCTGATCTAAGCAATCATCCCCCCTCTCACAAGCCCTCTAAACTTAGCCGTGTTGCATTCATATTGCTCTAATAGGTAGAGATATTGTTGTCTGCAGGAAATATCAAGCAGACAACTGTATCTAGTTTATTCAAGGATAGTAGTGATCTATCATGGCAACTTCAATGTGCACTAATTAAAGAGAGTTCACAAATTAAGAGAAGATGGAGCTTTGATTTCAAATAAAACAGGAGGCATTAAAGTTGTGACAGTTTTGACTTCATATGGCCTGTAATGTGTCAGTCAGAATAAAACTGGAACTACAGTCTGATTTCAAGATCATTCAAAGCTCATTATTAAAGTGGCTACCCTAACTAAGTTAGAACCCTCCTGCTGGTTCAGACTGAAGACCTATCTAGTCCAGCGTTCTGTTTTTGCAGTTTGCAAGCAATGGGAAACCTACAAGCAGGGCATGAGCACGGCAGCACTTCCCTATATACTATCTCTGATATTGGAGACAATATATAGCCATTATGGCATGCAAACATTGCTAGCTTTGTCCTCCACGCCCAATCCCTTTGAAAGCCATCCAAGTTGGTGGCCATCTCTACGCATTGCAGTAACTATGCACTGTGTGAAGGAGTTATCCATCTTGTCTGTCCTGAATCTCCCACCATTTAACTTTCTTGGATGACCACAGGTACTAATTTTACAAGAGAGAGGGAGAGAAATTGCACGTAACTCTGGGGTAACAGTACACACACACAAAATCCTACAGCATACTATAAATCTAAAGTCGCAACATTCAACATATCAGAACAGCATTCCAAGAGAGATACAAGCAGTTGTTGAGATTCTTTCAGCCTTTGCCAGCACACACAACCTGATTTTGAGGGATCAAGATCAGAAAGGTAGCCAAAAGTCAATAGTAGTTGGTGCTTCTTACATCAAGTAATTAAATTGGAACCAGTATTTTACCTGTTTCTCCATCTCCCTCATAAAACTCCTTTTAATGTTGCCTCCAGATGTGGAGATAAGTGCACATTTAAATTTGCCCCCAGGTAAGTGCAGTTGAGCTGTCTCCTCTTCCTTCAACTCACAGAGACCCATTATAACAAAATTCAAGCCACTACCATAGGGTATTCCTTGGCTAAACAGTCCTAGGCAGCACATGAAGTACCTTCTCAAAGTCACGCAAAATTTGGAAAGCTGCAGTTAATGAGGTGCCACTGATATGCTAAAATGGTGTGCCTTTAGATTTACAGCCCATGGCGCCTGCCACAACCATAATGCAATGATCTCGTCCCTTGGCCTTTTCTCATTTATTCTGACAACAATCCTGTAAGGCAAGTCAGTATCATTTTCAATTTATAGGCGAGAAGCACAGTTCAGAGGTAGACTTGCCTCTCTGCAAGTCCATTTATAATCACTGAGTTGAATCCAAGCTTTCCAATCTAATATGTTAGCCCAGCGATTCTTAAATGGGAGTCTATAGCATGCACTTTAGGCAATTCCCAAGACAACTACAAAAGCAGAGGGAACTGCTGGAAATCTTTCCAGAGTAATGAAAATGCACTCTCATCTGGATAAAGTTGCACTGCATATGAAGAGAATGCAAAAGTGGTGCTAGGTAACAAATAAGCATTGTTAAGTTTGCAAAAACCTGGTGTCACTGAGACAACTCTAGCTTTTGTGCTTTGTATGAATGTGAATGCCACAGTAAAGAACATACATGCCATTTGTCATGTCTGCAGGGCACATGCATTTCCAGCGTGATACTTGTCCATTTAAAATATGTACTCTAGAACAGAACCTAATAACCTTTTCTCCAAGTCCCAAAATGAAGAGCAAGAATAAGCTCTAGGGTGTTTGTCTATCAAGTTGCCTTATTCCAAGTATTCCAACGTAGGGCCTGTTAGTTGCAGTATTTGAAACTCCCATTGTTATAGGGGCGTTTTGTGACAGTTTGCGAGCAGTTTCTGAGCTCTGGACATAGTACTGATCTTACGATTTCAGATTAAATCTGCCACTGCTAGAAGAAAAGGAGGAGCTTTTTCTGCCTCCCCACTTCCAGCCATTCTTTGAAGACTGGAGAAGGGAACCTCATAAGAATATTTGGAGGGGTGGGCAGGGAAGTATGGCTTTGTTTTTTGAGGTCTTCAGATGAGGACTAGACCATGTGAAAAATGAACATAAGATTTTAGCTGCAGAACTAACTAAAATGGTTACCGCAAAATATGCAGGAATGAAAGATAAATAAAATGAACCAAGGAGAGAGGAGAGAAGTTGTGGGGTATCTAACAGTATGTAAAACGTTTATTGTAAGATGGAAAACTGAAAATTTAATTATTATTTTTTTTTAAAAGATAAAAAGTATTCAGTACACTTGGGCTCCTATTCATGCACTGTTGTCAGGTTGGGTACACACATTTTAAAATTATTATTTTTTTGCAAATTTAACGAAGAAAAAAGAATAAAATAAAATAAATTAAAAATGTATGTAAATAATACAGTTTGGAGTCTGAATACAGTAGCCATCAGTACATTCATCTTAAGTTAAACACGTAAGTTAATATAAAGCTCTCCAAATGTCCGCACAAAGTTGATGTCTATACGAAATACATTCAGTTGTAGTTATATGTATGATTTAGTTGAGATTCCTGCATCACAGGGAGTTGGACTGGATGACCCTCAGGGTTCCTTCCAATTCTTCAAGTCTATTATTCTAGCCATCCTCAGAACATTGTGTAATGATTGAGGGTATTCATCCTTCTAGTCTCTAGTATAAGTCTCTTTTGTTGCCCTCATGTAAATCCCCATGTAAATCTCAATGATTTTGCCAACATAAAATGCAAACACATTTTGAAGCAGTAGAGCTCTGCTTGCTCCTCCCTGATATCTTACGCTTAGGGTAGTCCCACTCCGATACCCACAAGCTGAGGTTGCAAGGGAAGCCCCTATGCATGGGCTGATGCCCCAGTTCTGCAAATATCTGTTGCCCCCAGTACACAGCTCTCCAAGGGAGTTTACATTTTGGACTGGCTAGCCAGCCAGGTTTAGAGTCTCCCGGGAAATGCAGTCTAGACAGAGCACATGGTTGTAGCTGAAAATTGAAGCAGTGCAGCAAGGAAAAAGTGGCTGACACCAAATAGCTACTGTCTAATGAGACACAGATTTTCACCAAAGGGCCAATAAATTGTCTCCTATAAAATCTATTCCGTGTATTTTCAGGACCCTGCTTCTGTTCAAGCATCTACTATTGCCATCTGCAAGGCCAGTGATTATGACTGCATCCTATTACGGCAACAGGAAAGCATGCACATAAACAAGGGCAGCCTTCAAGGGCTCGGCAGGTGACAGGAACCTCTAGTACAGTGTTTTTCAACCACTGTTCCGCGGCATACTAGTGTGCCGCGAGATGTTGCCTGGTGTGCCGTGGGAAAAATTGAAAAATTCGAAAGATTTAAAAATAAAGTATTTTATAATTTTTCACATTTCTGTTTACTTACTATTTCATAATAAAGTAATTATAAAATACTTTCTTTGTGTTTATTTGATTCCTATTCAAGAGAATTACTTTATATATAGTCAATATAGGCACAGAGTTAATTTTTTTAACATTTTCTAATGGTGGTGTGCCTCGTGATTTTTTTTCATGAAACAAGTGTGCCTTTGCCCAAAAAAGGTTGAAAAACACTGCTCTAGTATTCGCTACCTTTGCAATAGGGCAGGAACATGCCAGATGTTTCGGGTTTATCCCTGAAAGTGAATTGTTTATGTATTTTTAGGCCTATGTAATCCATCTACACCAGCCTTCCCCAATCTGGTGCCCTCACGATGTTTTGGCTTACAACTCTGATCACTTGCCTCGATAGCTGGGAGTTCCAATAGTTTGGAGAAACGTGGATCTAGGCTATTATTATTTATTTAATTTATGAATTGCTTCCCATGAAGCACTCAGAGGTGATTCACAATACGGTGACATACATAAACCAGCTACATATATAAAATCAGTTAAAACAATGGCCTATATAAGAACAATAAAAAACAACTATAAGTATAAAAACAATTTAACACACCAGGACATACATCAAGTCAAATCAATTTCAAGACAGATACTAGTTGGGATAAAGATTAGAAAGCTTGTTGAATGAGACCACTTTTCCTCATCAGGACTGTCAAATGAAGGCTTTGATGGGTTGCAGTAAAGTTTCATCTAGAGATTTCTTGATTCACGCATATTCAGTTCCCAGGAGCTTCATCCAGCCTTGGTAGGCTAGAGGTTTACAGTGCTGGAAAAATACTTGTACAGGAGGCAACCATTTCGCATGGGGGTTCTGTTACCGGCCCCTGAGTGCCTCCTGTCCTGTTCCACCCAGCCCTGGTTCTGCCCTATTTTTGCTTTCTTTCTGTGTCCAAAAGGACCTGATTGTCGGTAATTGCATGTCCATTGGATGCACCTAAAATGGTCACTACTTGTAACAGTATGACACTTGGGGGGCGGAGAGAGGGGATTAGCAGACAATATTAGATTTTAGGTGCAATTCATGCCCAAGCCTGTATCAAATTCTTTGGCAGCAATGATTTCTGAGTCCTGTATGTTAAGGGATTTGCATTATTTATGTTTGCAAATGTGGACACCCACGGACACCCACACACACACACCCTATCTGACTTGTGTCAGTCTGCTGTCAATAACCTTCTGCTAAAATTACAAATATATGTTGCTGGAAGTATCCAGTATTTTGGACACATGTCAAAGGTGATAGGATCCTTCAAATGCTGTTATTAGGAGAACCTTGATACTGTACCGAAATCTCAGGTCACAGCAGACTTGCAGCACAGCTTTATGATGGACATACACAGTTAGCATCCTAAACAGATCTCCTTCTGATAGTTGATAATGTAAATCACAAGAAACAAATAAGATTTTCCTTGAGAGAAGATGAAAATAACATTGAAATGTAACAGAACCAACAACGAGCACCTAATCTGCTATGGTAGCGCAGCTGCTTTGATCTATCATAACTGCAGAAAACTGTGAGCCAAGGACAAGCTTGAGATAGAGGGCCTTACGCAGAAAGCGCTGCTCTGTAACTCACTGCAGGGTGGGGAGGGAGGAAGGACTGCAGAGAATTGAAAGTGTCTTCTGTATCTCCTCAAATGCAAAAAAGGGAAAAGAACACAAATCTTCAGATACTCTATCAAAACTTCTGGGAATAGGAACAAGTGATTATATGAAGTCATATTGCTGCCAGCATTAAAGCAGATGTGCTGCTAAACACACACTGACTGTACTCACTTACTTGACCTACATTTTAAGATATCTACACACTGGTGCATGGACTGAGCTAGAAACTGCTTTGTGTGAGTTGCTGATTTCTTTGATGTTTATCTCTATGTTTCATGACTGTACAGCAGCACAGATTTGTTTGTTAATAAGCAAGGATTACAACAGCAGAGTAGGTTAAAAAAAAAAGGGGGTGTGGGTTCTATAGCTCATAATTAGGAAATGGTTCAACAGAATGATTTGATATTTAACAGTGTATAGGAAAAATAGGTCTGAGGGCGGCTCACGCGGGTGGCGCTATGGGTAAAACCTCAGTGCCTAGGACTTGCCGATCGTATGGCCGGTGGTTCGAATCCCCGCGGCGGGGTGAGCTCCCGTCGTTCGGTCCCAGCTCCTGCCCACCTAGCAGTTTGAAAGCACCCCTAAGTGCAAGTAGATAAATAGGTACCGCTTTATAGCGGGAAGGTAAACAGCGTTTCCGTGCGCTGCGCTGGCTCGCCAGAGCAGCTTCGTCACGCGGGCCACGTGACCCGGAAGTGTCTTCGGACAACGCTAGCTCCCGGCCTCTTAAGTGAGATGAGCACGCAACCCCAGAGTCGGTCACGACTGGCCCGTACGGGCAGGGGTACCTTTACCTTTACATGCTGAATTTGGAGTAGAAATGGTAAGAAATTGCTTATTCGAAGTGAGTTCATTTAGTAAGAGACTTTGGCAAGCTGGTAAGTGGTGAGTGTTTTCCTTCTATAGACTTTGATGAGGAGGGTTTCTTTGTTTGAACTGTGTTTTTTGGGAAACTGTTGTGTTAGGTCAAGGCAAAGGTCTACTTGGTATCTGCCATTATTCATGAGTTGTGTAACATGTTTGCAGTTTTTATTAAAAAGGGCATTTTGGTGGTCAGTATTACTCAATGCAGTTTCGTAAGTGTGCGATCCCCACCCACCCACCCCCAGTATGAACCTGATATGGAGAAGGTTCTGGGGGGGGGGGCTGTTGAATGGAGTGCCGGGTGAAATGAGAGAGAGAGTGTGTTAGAGATGCTGATTTGAAAATGACAGTATGTGGTTGTGTGAAACAGAAAAGAATGGGGGTGGAGGGAAGAGATCAAAGTACTCACAAACCAGGCTTCAGCCTTGAAGTGCTTAAAGTTCAGTTAAGTGGTTAGGTGTGAAAAGAGATGGGCAGAAGAGACCACAGGAAATGTGTAAAAACTGAGAGGCATTGAGGGAAGGGGAAAACATTTCTGGGGTGCACAATGACTGGATTACTGATAGACAACTTTGAAAGGCATAGGACATCTTCAGAATAAAGGGGAAGGAGATTTAGGGGCCGCCTGTGTGGTTCTATATGTGCTTTACCTGCTGAATTTCCACTTTTTATATTAAACCTTTAAAAGCTAGGCTTGTCGACTAACTGGAAAATTCATGGCAGGGATTCTAACAACGAACCAATACATAAAAGTAAGCCTGGGTAATTGTAGGCCATGAGAACCACAAATCCCCCTGCTAATGTCACCCAATGAGCTGGCTGTTACAGGTTGAGAAGCAGCCACCAGTAAAAGTTGGCAACCCCATGAGACACACAGCAGCCTCATCAGGAAATAAACCTGATAATCTTTATTTCTAATCTCTTAATCCTTTTAAAATATGAACTAGTTGTTACATGTAAAGAAGGAGCGGTAGCCACCAAAAGTTGGCAATCCCATTGAAGAGAGGAGCCACAGGAGAACCTTCAGAAAAAAGGGGAGACATTTAGGGGCCAACTTTACAGCTCTGTGTGTGCTTTATGTACCAAGTTTCCTCCTTTCTTACTGCAGGTTTTAAAGGCTAGGCATGTGAATATGGCCATTTTCTGTTGAGGGATACATTCAACATTCTCCCTTCCCCAGAAGACGGCATATGTTCTCTGAAATAATGTGATGCTTCTCTGGGAGTCATTCTCCCTCTGATGGATAGAAACACTCTGGGGAAAACCAGGCAACTCCACTCCCACAGCAGTTTCATGAGGTTGTGCGTGTGCAAAAGCTATGCTGAGGTTTGGTTTTTTTTAGGTACTGCAGGCTCTAAAATCTCTTGACACAATGGTTGTGTCAACAATTCTTTGCTATTAAGTTTAATGCATATTTTGCAATATAACATAAGAGCGTTGCAAGCAACTAAGAGCAGCTAAACTGTCCACCCCTCCTCTAACACTACTTCTCCTCCCACTGCCACCAGCTCCCTATGGTCTCTCACCCTGCTTTTGATTTTTCCTTGCTGGACTATCGTCACAAGTCTTCAGACTCCAAGACAGTGTAGGCAGCCCAGATAGGCATGTGGCATGTTTTTTTTAACACTGAGAATATCTGCACCACTCTTTTCTAGTATACAAAGGGCAAACCCACACAGCTTACCCACGTGGCTTCCCCCCTTACACAAGAAAAGAGAATTATAAGACTGCTCTCCCTGCACAGCATTCTTCCTCTGGGATGGAATCTCTAGTAATAGAAGGAGGGGCACATTTTCTGCCTTTCACCTGAAGGCACCAGCAAGAATCTGTGGCAAGATAGTTCAGGCAAGGAAACAGTCATGGCTTGCATAATAATGTCAAAATCATTCCGTACTACATAACTGCGAAGGTTTACAAAGTATAGCACACTAGAGTCACTTCCAATTTTCTTCAAAACTGTGACCAAATCTAAGTGACCACAATACAGAATATTTCCCCTTCAACTCTCTGCAAAAAAACCTATCCAGTTCCTTCTTTCAGGCTACTATATCCAAGTTGCACATACGGAATTTCATGCTCTATCATGGAAGGAATTTCCGGAAGTCCCTTTTCATTTTTTAAAACCCCAGTTTTCTAATCTTCTAACCTTTTACAATTTGCTGAGCAGCGTGCCTTAATGACAACCCTGTGTGTGTTTACCTCTCTCCCTTTAGATGAGATCTTACACTATATATTCCTACTTTCCAAGCGACACATCCTAGCCTTAATATGAGTTCTAGAACGTAACTGAGTTAAGACGTTCCACAGATTAACTGCAAGCTTCCAACAACAGGCAAATGTTTTATCTAGCACAATCATATTTGAGAGATACAGTTTCCTCAAATGTTTTTGGAGCATTACTATTATTATTATTAAAAACTTTTAAAACTGGTAACATGTTAACAAAGGAAATAAAACTAACAATAAAAAGTCAAAAACATTTCCCATGAAATTTGGCATTTGCCTGTAGGGCAATTACTCTCCATCTGGCCAACTGCCCCTTTCAGAGGGTGCAGACAAGGAGGTTGAAGTTGTCCTTAAGACAGGGCTGTGTTGTCTATTAACACAGTGTAGGGCATTTGCACTGCCACCCCCACATTGTGAATCCAGAACACAGGCTAATGGATAGCCCAGCAGACAGCAGCAGCGAGAGGACGGACATGTAGCACAAGGTGAGAGGCACAGCTGGTGGGTAGTCAGCCACCGGTCCTCAACAGTTATTTGAAAAGATTGTTTTGGGTCTTTCCATCAAACAACAGAGGAACAGATGGGATGCGTGTCTCTTTCTACTGCAGATTTTGCTTCCCATGGTTCCAAATACAAGAATGGAATCAAACTGTTCTCCCAGTGAACTCAGAATAGCATACATGGCACAAGGGGGAGGGTGGAGTTATCCCACTTTAGCTTCACCCCTGCAATTGTGTGAGGTAGATTAGGAAGAAGGAATAGGAGTGGACCATCAACTGAGCAGGAATCTGAAACCAATTTTCAGATTTCCCCCACTTCAAACATGCCTACTAGCTTACTAGCTGGAGGGTCATGGATACCAGTTCTGGGTTACAGCCTGCCTAGCATATACTAACACCAACCTCTTAAAACTGCTTTTCAACAGGGCAAATGTGTACCCTTATTCCTCTTTGCTTCACTCAGGCTTCAGGTCTACCAGGATGAATCCTGCAATAATTATAAAGTCTGCCAAGAACTGCCAGATTTGGAAGTCATGGAACTCAAAACAAAGGTAGGCCACCAAGCTAGGCTGCACCAATCCACTTCTTTCTGTTAGCCTTTGACACCCCCCTCTTGCATATATTGAAAGTTGCACATCAGTCATGCTCTGTTGTTCCCCAAGTCCATTGCCATGCAGCACACCAGCAACAGCAGTAAGTTAGATGACCCCGCTAACCCTTCCAACAAGGTGCCCTCCTCTATTTCATCTGTCATATGTTGTTCTCTAACAACCATGACCCCTAACTCCTTGTCTCTTCCACTTCCTCTTATTTACTACGCAACATCCCTTTATCATTCTTTGGGTTTTTTGCCAGTGTGAAAGCCAGTATAGCATACTAGGTTAGAGGGCTAGAGAAAGAAGACTCAAGACCTATGGCCCTCAGTTTAATTTACCTCACAGGGTTGCTGTGAAGCTGAAAAGCAAATTATGCTGCCTTGAGCTCCCAGGAGGAAAGCCATTATATAAATGTGATTTAAAAAATAAAATAAATGCTGTAATCCTACACACATTATACAGAAACAACCTGATGACAGTGATCACTGCCCACCTTTCACCAGCAAATTCCACACATCTTGCATGAAACCATTAACAATATATCAGGTGAAGCTTCTGACAAGGCCTATATGGCGGCTTCACGTTCAGGGTGTTGGATTCCTGCCCAGCCCCAGGTCAAAAGGCCTGCACAAAGTCAGAGGAGGGATTTCTTCTTCTTTTTTACATTTGTACAATCAGGTGTGTTTTTGTGCAGTGATTACACACAAGATTAGGCTGAAATGTTACCTTTTTTCACCCTCCGGAAGTAGTTATTTATTAGACATTTGCCCTGCCTGCTTTCCCGGAGGACTCAGGACAAGTAAGGAACAAACAGAATGACATCAGACACTAAAACAGCAAAACCTGACTTACGGAGAAGAGAAGCATTCATCTGTTGTCTATCTCAGAACTGGTTTGTTTACATATTTTTAAAGAGACAGGGTAACCTTATCATACCTGTCTAAAGTACCATCTAGCTATATTACAAAAAGCACCTAATAAATCCTTTTATTGAAGTGCACAAAATGTTCTACTGTTCACATTTTTAAAAAATTCAACAACACTCTGTAATGACTGCTTCAGGCATGGCATTACACCACAGAAAATATTATCCTCAGCAAGTAATGTGCTTTCAATTACGTTGCAATATAATACAATATATACAAGTGACCTCCCTCCTTCCAAAAGTGCTTATGTGGATGATCTGATGCAGCCTTATTTTCCACTTCACACAAGCTCTTGCAGAGCAACCATGTATATTTAAAGGAGCTTTATGTAGCCATAAGACATTCCTAAAGCCATACAGAACCACAGTTAACACATTGATGAAGTCTTTTAGGAAGGACATAACGTGCCCAAGGACACGGTCTCTTTCTCAAGATGGTAGCTTTACTTGAGATGGCTGTTAACAAGAATGAATGCTGCAACAGGATATAAGTGTACCACTGCCTAACATGACCAGTCCATTCAGACTACTAACATCAACAACTGAGTGTCATTGTTTCTGTCAAATACAATGAAATAAACCTCTCATCTTCTAGAATTGTTGGCTGCATGCACCCCATACATTTAAAGCACATGATTTCACCCCCAAAATCCTAGGAACTGTACCATGTTGAGGGTGCTGAGAACTGTAGCTCTGTCGGCAGTACACTAGTTCCTGGGATTCTTGGAGGACGGTCATTAGCTCTAAATGTATGGTGTGTCTGCAGCCACTATGTAACCAGGAAATTCATTAATAAAAGACCTCTAATATTGATTCTCAACTGAGGAAGGGCAAGCCAAAAAGAAAAATAACTTCATAAGAGCTATGTCAGTAAATCCTACAACAATCCTGTAAGGAAGACCAGTTTTATTCACATATTACAGGAGGGGGTGGGGAGACCGAGGCAGCAAGTTGGAGACATGTCTAAGGCAACCTACTTAGCACATTCCTTGCTTGATGAGTGGCTTAAGATTCACAGTCTTCAGCACAGCATTGGTGCATCACTCCAAGGGCATGAGATTTCACAACATGTGAACAGAGCAATCATCAAGCAATCCCTGTTCTGCAGTGCTTACTACACATCAGCTGTCAATAAACATCTTGAAACAGGATCTTTTTACTGCTGCTAATCATTTATTTAGCCATGCTGAACAGTATATGCTAGATGCTTTAAGGGACACAAAAAGAAAGGCCCTGCATTAGCCAGATAAAAATGGGGGAAAGAGTTGGGAAAGAAAGATACTGTATAGAGGTTTCTACAGGCAAAAGAAACAGCATGGTAAAAGACTGGAGTGGGAGAGAGAGAGAGACAAAGGCAGCTCGGAATAAATGTATACTCCAGGACGACTCTTTAAGTCTGACACAAAAGTAGGGCTGAAGAGAGTGGTAGGCCTCTCACTGTGCTGGCTGCCTGCTTACTCATCTCTCTCCCACCTTCAAGTTAAAAAGGCTCCAGCTGTAACCAGAGACTGGTGAAGATTTCCTCAGCATATGCCCTGTTCTGTCTTAGCAGTGGGCAGAAGGTAGGTTGGGATCTACTGATAGATCTATGAATGATTTGGGGTAGATCAGCAAGGAATCTGACTCTCCAACTGTTTAGCAACACAGAGACCTTTCTTCTTCTAAATTAGAGTGAAAAGATGAAGAAAGCTGGCACGAGGTGGAGAAACAGGAGTGGACCCTTGTGTGATAGGCCCGTAAGCTCAGTAAGTTCTGCTACTGAAAACAAAAATTCCAAGGGTATGTTTCCACCCACCCACTATCATGTACCTGGCTCTTGTCAGTAGATCTGAGAGTTCTGCTTAAACAGAGAAGATCCCACAAGCCTGAGGTCTACCTGCCCCTGTTCTATATCATCCTGAACACTGAAATCAGCAGTCACTGCAAAACAATTTTGAACAACAAGGTGATTCACCCACTGTATCGTAACACAACGGTTATGCTATAGTAGTGTGCTGGCAGCTTGGGATATAGGACGACCAGGATCAACCTAGTGATGTAGGAGATCTTAAATTGGGGGGGGGGAGATAAAATGTCCTTATTTTTGACACCTCCCCACCCACCCCATCTACCTTTACCTTTTTTAACCTTTTGAGGCCAGCTGACACTATGGGGAAATGTAGTTTCCATGGTTCCTGTAATCCAGGAGTGAGGAACCTTTTTCGGTCAAAGGGCCCCATTCCCTTCTAGACAACTTTCCAGGGTACACATGCCAGTGGTGGACAGGGTCAAAGGGTAGAGCAATGAATGTAACCTTTACCTTACTACGTTGGTTAGTTTCTATACATACCCTCAGAGCCTTTCTCTATCTTCCAGCCAGGCAAAAAACACAAGGAGGAGGTGAAGCAGCAGAAGGGGTTGAGTCCTAAGGCCATGAGAAACTAGAAGCAGCCTGCTGGATCACTCTAGTGGCCCATCTACTCCAGCATCCTATTCTCACAGCAGCCAACCAGATGCCTATGGGAACCCCTAAAACAGAACCTGAGCACAATAGCACTCTACCCGCTTGTGATTCTCAGTAACTGGCATTCAGAGTCAACACAAGAGAGGTTTGCAGGGCTGCATTCGATTCCCTCCTGTAATCCCTAGACAATGCTGGAAGGACATAAGGAACTGCATTTTAATAGTTCTTCATGCCCCTGAAACCTGACACAGCATGTTGCAGCAGCTACGTCCTAATTGGGGGTTTCCATGCACATCCTCCCAGCTGCAGGACTGGGAGGCCTCTGGGCATCATCAAGAGTGACCATCTGTTATGAAAATAAGTTACCTTTCTCAAATCAAAACAATTTGGCTTGGAGAAGGGATATCCATTTCTGGTTCAATTCACAATTCGTTGTTGTGGAGATAAAACAATGTAACGATCTGTTTATCTATCTAAGGTCTGGGCACAGAATAATTTTTTAAAAAGAATATGAGTATACTAAAAAAATAAAGGTGAAAGGTCCAGATTTCAAATCAAGGATCAGTTTAAACCTTGAGAAATCACATGCCAATTCCATGGCTCTGTCCAGAAAACACTGCTGAATCAGTGGTCAATGATAACGCATCTCTTCTGGAGCAAACACATCAGACAGGACTCACTATTTAGCATATTATCCAGTTTGCATTGTCATGTCTTCGCCATTCAAAATTCAGGAGTACATAAATGAGAGGCTAGGAATCCACATCTGCAGACCCTCCACAAGGGTTACAAAAGATTATGAATGCAAGAGACAGACATATTAAAAAGTGCATTAAAAAGTGCATACTATATTCAAATTCATACTGAACCACAAAGTTTAATTTAGATGCACTGAAGCCAAATGTCTCTTGATGTGCCTGGGTTCCAGAATTACTTACAAGAAATCACCTACAGTAAGGCAAACACATTCTTTTTAAGAGTACATATGGAGTGGGGGAGAATAGTGAAACATTTGGAATTTCTTCTGAGAAATGAAAGCTAGCAGGCAATAAACTCAAACATGCCCCCCCCCATTACTGTATTATAAAGCTGGAATGAAGTGGAACAGAGACTCAAACATGACAAAAGGATCCCAGGATTTGTGACAGACTGATGGAAAGAAGGGAGAGGCAGTAGGCTATGGTAACCTTCATCACTGCCATCCACTTCCTTGTACAGGCAAAAATGCTTAGTATTCAGAGACGGTGTCTCGTGATTCTGAGCAGAACCATGCTGCAATCCTCTTTCCAGGAAGAGCAAAAGATGGAAGAACTCCAGTTCCGCAAACTCACCTAGAACAATGCCCCTCACTAAATCCAACAGCACAGACCTCACAGTTCTGCCAATTCCATTCAAGGCCCTGGGACAGAAGGCTCAAGATAGCTTATCAATATTCCCCACAGCTAATACTCCCCATTCCATGTGCTATCTAATGTCTTTCCTCTACCTCCCCCCCTTTCATTAAATGCACACTTTGAAGCCATTACTGCAGAATGCATGTGGGAGGGGGAGAGAAAGTCGTGGCTTTCCATTTGGGAAATTCTCCACAAACTGAAATCTTGCTGCTTTCCTAAGATGGTTTCTTAAGACTGTGCAATAAGACGCTCTAACAAAAAACCCTATCGCAATTTTAAATTTCCTTTCTAAATTAAACAAAACAAAACAAAAAAAACCACGCAGAGAAACCCTGCTAATTGCCATATTGATCAGGAAAGATGGAGATGAAATTACCATCCATCACAGGAGATGGAACGGCGTCCCTTCGTCTCACCAGGGACCCAGCCTTGTTCATAGCCATCTCGAGCGTAGATTCTCCGCTCAACCCCCCCCCCCGCCAGGCTCCCACCACCGCCCCGAAAGGGATTCAAAAGCCGCACGAGACAGACGCTCCAATTCGAATGCACACGGGTGCATAAATCCGGATCGATTATTATTATTATTATTATTGGATCCAAGACGACCTGCCTCTTCCTCCTCATCGCCAGCAGCAAGTAACGGAGCCAAGAGGACACGCACTGCGAACGGCGAGAGGGGCGCGGGGGGGGGGAGTGTAATCTGAGAGGCATTGCCCGCATTGCATACACCGTCGCTCCCTCTCCCCGCCCCATTTAAACGGGGGAGAAAAGGAGGACAGGAGGAAAAGCGCTTTCTGCGCCGCAAAGGGTAGCTGAGAAACGAAGGCTGCTAATAATGTTTTCCCCCCCCGCACCCCGCCCGGAGAGGGGTGGGGTGGAGACAGGCCACCCTTCTCAATGCACATGATCTGGGGAGGGGCGTCCTCCTGCCTCGGGAAGGGAGGCCTCCATCCTGCCCGGGCGGCCCTACTAGGAAGCGGCGACGGGGAGAGGCCCTTGCCGGGAGCTCCCGTGCCCTGGCTGGCCCCCTTACCGCGATCACGTTGACGAAGGTGGTCTTGCCCGAGTACTGCAGCCCCACCAAGGTGAGCTCCATCTCCTCCTTCCAGAAGAGCGCCCGGAACCAGTCCAGCAGCTTGGTGAAGAGCGCCAGCATCCTGCTCCTTTCTCCTGCCTCTGCTCTCCCCGACCAGGCCCGGCGCCTCTTTATTGTCCCCCAGAACGAGCCGGCCTTGCCGCCGCTGCCGCCGCGCTCTGCCTCGGGGCTCCGCTCGGCTCGCAGACGCGCACACGCTCGGCTCCGGCCGCTCAGCTGCTCCTGGGTGGGGTCACGCAGCGACTGAGCCGGGCGGAGAGGCGGCTCTCGACGGCCTCCGCCGCGGGACCCGGCAGCGGCCTCTGCAGGCCGGGAGGACTCGGTGCAGGCGAGGCCTAGCACGGGACGCTTGAGGCTGCGATCCTATTCACTCCGTTTCCCGCGAGTCAGCCCCACTGAACGCAGCGGGGCGGACTTCGTGGTGTTCTCTCCTCCTGAGGCGGGGTTCCCAGGTTTCCATTAAAGCGGGGCTTCCCGGCTGCCCGGGGGGGGGGGGACGGACCCCGAGGCCCCTACCGGATAAAAAGTCAGAAATGCAGAACAGGTTTTCTGAAAGACAAGCTCGCTGCCACCTGCTCAGTCTTCTTTTTGTTCCCGGAAAGATAAGGTGCTGTCAAGGCCTGCAGGCCTTCCCTCGTAGCGCGCACTCCGACCTCGCCATCGCTCGTTGTGAGCTTGCTTCAAGGGGCAACAGACACTGCGTCAGAATCTTTCCCAGAATCCTTTCTGAGTCCTTTGGAGGCAGGGGTGAGGCCAGGATTGGACAGGTGGGATGTAACTGGAGGGGTTTCAGTGGGTTTGCTCCCAAGTGTTGTAGCCTTATGAGGCTTTGCCCTCGGGTGGGAAAAAGATTGCGCCTGGGAAAGGGAAGTGGGAGTCAACAGACACTCAAGGAATAGTTTCGGAGAAAAGGCTTTTATTTCTACCATCCATGAACTGGTAGAAGGAGCAAGTGTGATAAGTCACAAAAAGCATGCACGAAGTTCACAGTCATGTGCACAAGCATATATACCCCTTTCCAGTTCCCTCCTCCTTTCTCCTCCCTCAGGAGTCCTGCCCCATGTTGAGGTTCTTGAGCATGTACAGAAAGCTGTCTTGGGACTATTGTGGACTCTTGGCAGGAAAGGGGGTGAGGGGGTTTTCAGAGTGTTCCCGTTGTTTCATTCTTGTGCTTTGGCATGGTTCCCGGAGAGAAAGCAAGTTTCAATGTGGTTCTGAGAAAGGCCTGAGAAGACAATGGGCTCTGTTCTCTACCTTGTTGCAATCTTTTTAGTTACAGAAGCGGAATGTTTCTGATGCTTAGCTGCTGAGAAAATGATTTTGAAAAGCTTTGAGAAGCTTTGAGCCTGCTTGGGGGGGGGGGGGGACTTCGGGCCTAGGTTAGGTCACCTGTCCTCACCTTCCTTCAGTGTGACTTAAGTTTGGATCCAGTCTATAAGAAGTCTAAAGAGGGATGGCAGCTTTGGCTCCAGTTGTTGTTGTTTTGACATATGCCTTTGGAAAGAAATGGCATCAGTTGGCATGATCCAGATCTTATACTTGTAGATGGAGCTGGGCTGAGAAGATGTGTCTGGGGAAAGCAGGTCAGGGGAAGGAAGAGCGGACAATAGAAGCAAAGAAATGCCTTCCATCTTACTGAGTACGATTAGGTCAAATTTACGGATCAGTAGCAAACTGGAGGTGGGAATTTCCTGAACTAGAAATCCTTTTTTTTTTTTTTTTTGTATTCCTCTAATAGTTCCTAATTTCCCATCCATTATGCATAGACTCTGTGCCCCCGCCTTCCCACTCTTATGTGGGAAGGTGGAAAATGCAGGTGGTGCCTTTCCATTTTTTATATTCACTGGGCCCATCACCTCCTGGCAAACAGAAGGGGAAGAAATGGAGGCAGTGAGAGATTTTACTTTCTTGGGTTCCATGATTACTGCAGATGGTGACAGCAGCCACAAAATTAAAAGACGCCTGCTTCTTGGGAGAAAAGCAGTGACAAACCTAGAAAGCATCTTAAAAAGCAGAGACATCACTTTGACAACAAAGGTCCGTATAGTTAAAGCTATGGTTTTCCCAGTAGTGATGTATGGAAGTGAGAGCTGGACCATAAAGAAGGCTGATCGCTGAAGAATTGATGCTTTTGAATTATGGTGCTGAGCTCTCAAGAGTCCCATGGACTGCAAGAAGATCAAACCTATCCATTCTGAAGGAAATCAGCCCTGAGTGCTCACTGGAAGGACAGATCGTGAAGCTGAGGCTCCAATTCTTTGGCCACCTCATGAGAAGAGAAGACTTCCTGGAAAAGACCCTGATGTTGGGAAAGATTGAGGGCACAAGGAGAAGGGGACGACAGAGGATGAGATGGTTGGACAGTGTTCTTGAAGCTACCAGCATGAGTTTGACCAAACTGTGGGAGGCAGTGGAAGACAGGAGTGCCTGGCATGCTCTGGTCCATGGGGTCACGAAGAGTCGGACACGACTAAATGACTAAACAATAACACTGTTTATTTTAAATAGAAAATAAACAGATGCCATGTTACAAAATTTTGTGCAGTGCTTTGTAATATTTTCATTTGAATACATATTTTTGTTCAAATATATGTATTCAAATATATGAATACATATATTTGCTACAAAGCCGCATTGAGTAACTGGTATCTAATGTACATAGAAGTCATACAGGTTAATTTTACGTTGCACTGAAGCTCTGCTTTACCTACAATATAATGAAGACAATTGTCCAGATATGGAGAAAACTCAGAACTCTGTATTGCAGTTACTAACCAGCAATGACACACACTTTACAACCCCACAAAGAGTTACTTTGGTAAAGGGTTACTTCCACATTTTTCAAACAGTAGCTTCCTCCTGCTGTTTCCACATGAATTTTCAGTTGTGTGCCTGTCATGCATTTCCCCCCTCTTTCTATTTTTTTTCCAGAAGGCAAACTCAGAGTACAGCCACTACTACAACCCAATTTTTCCAGTTTCCTCGCCACCAAGAGATGACAAGTACTGTGAGATCAAGGCTTCAGAGTCAAATTTTGAAGTGGAGGCATTCTTAGAGGGCAGATCGCCTTTGGGGAGGAACAATGAAGGCAGGACTGGGAGAGCCTAATTATGGTCTTTTCTCCAGAAAGCCTCTGAAGTTTAGATGGCTTTAAGGGATTTATGCAGGATACATCTGTCAACAGCTATTAGACATTATAGCTAAATGGAACCTCCAAGTTCAGAGGCAGAATATCTGAATATAAAGAGCTGGGGACAGGAGAAGGCAGTTGCCTTCCTGCTCTGCTTTCAAGCTTGGAGAAGCAACTGGCTGGCTACTGTCACTAACATAATGCTTGACTAGATGAACCCTTGGTCTAGTCAAGCAGGGTGTTCTGATGTTCTTAATTAGGAGAAGGGACTAGATTGGGTGTTTATCTCCTCTCCTCCACCATCCTCTGCTGCCACTAGACTCATTTGGGACTCAAGCTGATATAACTCATCTTCCTTCCACTGACCACAGATCTACACTTGTAGACAACAGCATGAACATGATGTTTTGAGTGATGCTGTGCACTGTGAGTCCAAGGAGACTAGGCAGGGAAGAGAAACCACTATTCTCACCCAATCCTGGGTTCAGACAAAACACTAAGCAAAACTTTGACTTAGTTGGTGTCCTGCATTGACTTAAAACCCCCACAGACCAGCCAAGTGGATGCAGGATGCTCTCTGGGAGCCAGCACATTCATACTGTCATGGTAATCCATACTTTGGCATACTCTGATGTGCAAAGCAAGCTGCTATCTCTCCTGCTCAGAGATATGCACTCCTTTCTTCTCCTCAATAACCCACTCCATCCTCATATCTGCCCACTGGAAACATGCCTAGTCCAGCACCAAATACAAAACCCATTCTGCTACTATTTTTTTTTTAAACATCCCAATCTTCCTTTGAAGTTGGCATTGTGAATTTTGTTGGATTTTATTTTGCAAAGCAGTGGAATATTTAGTATTGTAGTCTAAATCTTCTCACAATTAGACACATGAGAACTATCCATTGGGATGTTCTCCTGCACCCATTGAAAAAGAAAGAGGGAGTGGACAGGATTGGTAGCACCTAAGATTAGCTTTGCCCCTCCTTTCATTCAGGTTCTACTTTGAGGAACTGAAGAGCTCTTGTCCAGTGACTTAAAGCATAAGGCATGGATAACGGGAGTGGAAGTTGCTGTTGCCAGTGACACCTAATTTAAGTGTTTTTCTGAGAATACAGTGTCTTCCCCATCCCCTTGTTTTTGCCCTTTGTGTGGACTCAGCCCACCAGAGCCAAAGAGGAGAGAGGCTGTTGCTGTTGGAGCTCTCTTGGTGGCAGTTTGCTTGTTCAACCACTGCTGCCTGCTAGGAGAGGAAATGGGAAAGAAGGAAGACAGATAGCAGATGCTGCCAAATGAAGTGGAATCAATCAGTTTAAATTATGTGGTTGTTTTGGTATCAGAAAGACTGTGCTTTAATCCTGTTATAACCTCTAGCCCTGAGGTGGAATTGCACCCCTTCCTTACAGCACTATTTCTTTAAAAAACAAAACAAAAAACCATAGCTTTAACTTTTGCTCTGATCTAAACTCTGCCCTACCATGTGGCAGAGTGAGGCAACTGCCTCAGGAGGCAAATTCTGAGGGGAGGAAAGTGGCTAGGAAGGCGTGCCATGTGGCTTCCCCTGCAGCCCCAAAACTATCTTGCTGCCCTAGCATGGCTGGCACACCAATCAGGTGACCTTCCTCAGGTGGCATGCTTGACAAGGGGTGGTTGATCCCGATCTGGCCTTGGCAATGGTGGCTTCCGACGCAGCCCAAAGCTAAAGCTGAGGAGAGCAGCAGCGCCTCATGGAATACCCTCTTTTCACCAAGAGTCTCAACCACAAGCCCAGATCTGTATGGTGGGTGGGGATGTCAGAGCCACAGGGTATTGAGCCCTGAATATAAAGCTTTTAAAAAATGCCCCTTTATTTTCTTCTTCCTTTGCTATCTATAGAAAAGAGACACTTCAGCTGGATTCTAAAGCATGGAAGAAAGCCTATACAGTGTAATTTAACTGACCTTCTTGGCTACCATCTTGGAAGGTTTCAAGAACACACTAGTCAGGAAACTAAATAACAAACTTAGAACAGCAACAGGAACCTCTTGGTTCTACTCAGATACAACTGAGTTCAGTGCCACCTGGTGATTTAAAATATTTAATGACACTATCCACATAGCCATGAGTGCAAATTCTCCTGAATGCCCTTTTAGATCAATAGCCCATGAAAAGCAATAGCTCATGATGATTGCAGTACCTCTGCAAATTTCCCTGCAGCAACAATGCTAGCTATATTTACTGGGACAAAACAACACACTTTACCTTCTTTTTTCCTTTTTACGTTAAAACATGCATTTGATGTGAATGATTTTTCTCCTTCCAGCTAAAGACTGTAAGAGGAGGAGGATCCCATTAACTGTAAATATGTAATTTATTGATTCAAGCAGGTACTATCTAGTCAATGTGCACATCAGCCGAGAGCGAGATCATACCTCCCATAACACAATAATTTGCTGCTCATCCATCTCATCTTCAGACAAGGACCCAGAATGTTTTAAAGGGTGAACTATGTCTGTAAACCTGCAGTGGACATACACTTGGAAGCTAAATCCCAAAACAGGTACCTGGCACATGTCCTTGTATATAGAGGTTTCCCTTTAAAATACGTTTAGTATTTGAAACACACACAGAACAAGCGATAAATTTGTCTTTCACGTAAAGTGTGAATCAGATCTTATTACTTCTGCTTTACTGTTTATTTTTAATTTAGTTTCAAGTTCACAAATAATATGGCTGTGATATTAAATGCATAGTGTGGGAGCTTAATGGTAGAAGGTGGGAATCCCTTCTGGGTACCAGTGGTGTAGGACTGCAGCAGTGAATGTAGATGAACCTAGAGACTTGCTTCACATTGGGTTGTATTCAGCTGAGTCATACTCCGAAGGGACCACTGAGCTCTGGCTTCTCAATACAGTGCAAGGAGTTTGGTATGGAAATATTTCACTTTTGTTCCTGGAAACCCTGTGAAATAAGGCAAAATCATTATGGATGTCAGATACCTCCGGCAGAATGGGATCCTGCCATGAAATGACATCACAATGTATGAATTCATGCTAAAAGTCTATGTGGGTGTTTCTCTGGGATGTGGGTGTTTCTCCTGGGTTATCTGCAAAATTCTGTGTGCACACAAGTCCCACCTGCAATATGCAGCTGGTGCTGCTAGCTGGAAGGAAATATTCCAATAGTACCTTGTCCCTATGGCACTGTTTTTCCTGGGCAGGGCACCAGAGATTTGAGGTATACACTTGCGTTACACATTCTCTGTGCAGGTGGTTGCCACCTTTTTTGGATGATGCTCCTCCTTCAGACTCAAATAGGTGGAAATTATCAACCTTCTTAATTATGTTAGTTCCTGGCAGAAGAAAAAGTAGCGGAAAACTAGAGACAATGTTCTAGTCTTCCTTGCAGCCACTACACCAGCAGAGGCTTTGGCGAACATATTTGAGAACAGCTAATACAAAATGACAGGGTTCAGTGATACATAATAATTTCTGTAGTACTAGCTATTTTTACTTTTCCAGTGCTCTCCGAGGTGTCCCTGCAGCTCCACTGACTTTGCTTCATAAAAGTGGTAAAATAAGATTGAAATGAACTGAACCCCAGAAAAAAACTGCAAAGTGTTTTTTGAGGGCAGGGGTTCAGAGGAGGGACACAGTTGCCGTGATTAAGATTCTAGCGTGTGCCTCCAGGCCCTTCCAATAACTTGCGTGTAAGGCTCAATGAAGTTTCCAGATTCCATGCAGAGTCACACAGAGGTCTCTGACAGAGTTTCAAGGCCCCTGCCCTTGTTCTTTCAAGCTTTTCTCATCTGGAGAGGTTAGGCAGGTTTCATGCTACTGATCCCAATGACCAACCAACTTGCAGGCTCAGGATGAGAACCTCATTTTAAATTGCTAACTCCTGACCTCGCCTTCCTTTTCAGAGCTCTGTGCTCCTCCAGCTAGCATTGCATTGACTCAATTCACACATTACACATAGCCAAACCATGGTTTACCACGAACAAGAAAATATATGGGTTCCGAATATCATGGCCACAGCACTGCTCCCTATTGTCCTGCTGCTGTGCTCCCTGAAGGTAAGCCATGGTTTGTTTCAGTTCAAGCACACATGCTTAGTATTTGCACATAAACTGAATTAATCACTGTGGCAGGTATTTGTTCTTAAGGAGGAACTTTTGGCCTTTTGTGGACGGACTGTGGGGGCACATTTGACCCCAGCGCTTATATATTTACCAAATCTACAGAGTGCTTATTTCCATTTAAGTCCTGAACTGTTCATCTGTTAGGGCTGTTCATCTGTTAGGGCTGTTCATCTGTTAGGGCTCTGGTCGCCCTAACAGATGATCTCCGCAGGCAGCTGGATCGAGGCGGGTCGGGGCTGCTGATTCTTCTAGATCTGTCAGCAGCCTTTGACATGGTCGAACACGAACTTCTGGACCACCGCCTTGCCGACGTGGGGATCCAGGGCACAGTCCTTCAATGGCTGCGCTCGTTTCTCTCTGATCGGGGACAGAGGGTGGCGCTTGGGGGGGAATTGTCATCGCGTCACTCCTTGGTGTGTGGAGTGCCTCAGGGTGCGATTCTCTCCCCGATGCTTTTTAACATCTTTATGCGCCCCCTCGCCCAGCTTGTCCGGAGTTTTGGGCTGGGTTGCCATCAGTATGCTGATGACACCCAACTCTATCTGTTGATGGATGGCCATCCTAACTCGGCCCCAGACACACTGACCAGATGTCTGGAAGCTGTGGCTGGATGGTTACGTGGGAGCCGGTTGAAGTTAAATCCTTCGAAGACAGAGGTCCTCTGGCTGGGGCGGGACGATATGGGATTGAGGGGGCAACTCCCATCTCTTGCGGGGGTGCAATTAGTGCCAGCACCGTCCGTTAAGAGCTTGGGTGTAATCTTCGATACCTCCCTTTCTATGGAGGCGCAGATTACAGCTATAACAAAGGCGGCATTTTTCCATCTCCGCCAAGCTAAGCAGTTGGCCCCTTATCTCTCTCGCCCTGACCTAGCCACTGTGATCCATGCGACGGTCACCTCCAGACTGGATTATTGTAACTCGCTCTACGTGGGGCTGCCCTTGAGACTGACCCAGAAACTCCAGCGGGTGCAGAATGCCGCAGCGAGACTCCTTACGGGGTCTTCGCTGCGGGATCACATTCACCCGGTGCTATACCAGCTGCACTGGCTCCCGGTGGAGTACAGGATCAGGTTTAAGGTGCTGGTTTTAACCTTTAAAGCCCTATACGGCCTAGGACCCTCGTACCTACGGGACCGCCTCTCCTGGTATGCCCCACAGAGAAGCCTACGGTCTACAAATAATAACACCCTCAAGGTCCCAGGCCTCAGAGAGGTTAGGCTGGCCTCAACTAGAGCCAGGGCCTTCTCGGCTGCAGCTCCAACCTGGTGGAATGCTCTGTCACAAGAGACTAGGGCCCTGCGGGATCTGACATCTTTCCGCAGGGCCTGCAAGACAGAGTTGTTCCGCCAAGCTTTTGGTCAGGGCGCAGCCTGACTCCCTCCTCTGGCAACCTGCACAGAATTTTGTTTAATCGGTTGCCATCAATTTGATTTTAACTAATTTTTATAATGAAATATTTTTAGAATGTGTTATTATTTGATTGTTATTTGATTGTTGTTAGCTGCCCTGAGCCCGGCTCAGCTGGGGAGGGCGGGATATAAATAAAATTTATTATTATTATTATTATTATTCATGCAATCCCACTGAGTGATTTAACACAGCATCCATGCGTGCCCATATAAATGTGTGACTCGTATATAGGTAATGGATTTCTCTGACGAGTTTCAGTATTGAAACATTTGCTTCTTTATGCATGATCAGCATAATAAAAGCAGTTCAAAGGAAATGATTTCTAGATTCCAAGGAGGAAATGCAGAGAGGAAATAAACATGCCTAAAACCACATGGAGGCTGCAGCTGTTGGCCGGAGAAATACAAATATCAAACTGAGTTTCAAGAGACTGGAGAACATCAGTAGAATGAGTGGGGAGAAAATTATTGTTTCGCAATTAATGAAGTCCCTCTTCCTGATGACATTTTGGATGCAAGGCCAGGGGGTGGGGTGGGAAGGAGAGCATTCTCCAAAGAAGTGTAACAGGAATGAGGAGAAGAAACTAGATTAGTGACCACATCTGATATCAACAGTCATGTATCCTGAATAGTAAACAATAAACAGAACAAACTATTTTCAAGGAACCTGAAATCTGGTTTAAGTTTGCACACATCATTCAGGGAGTTCAAAACAAGCACAGGAAACACAACATTAGATTTTGAAGTCTGCTTTGTGATAGAAGACATTCCTATGGTATGCAGCCGGCAACCAGGTACTTCTTCTTGGGCAGAGATTACACTCCAGGCTGTTGAAACACAAGTAGTTTTCTCTATATTGCTACTGATTGGAGAGTCAGAAAAAGGCTCCGTCAAGCCATGTGTCATGGAGGAGAGGAGCCAATTCCACATGCCAACACAAGAAAATGACACTAGCAGTCTGTGATCTTAGGAAGCTGTGATGCATACATGGCCAGTGTGTGATGGAGGAACTGGTATTGTTCACTGGTTTGTATCATTCCACCCCTGCAATACAAAGAAAAACTATTGAGTTGTGCACTCACTGCGAGCTACAATGATTCAATTCTGTGAAACAACTAGCATCTTGCGAGAGCCCAACACGCCTTGCAAACAATTCAGGTGATGCTGCCTATTGTTCCAGAAAGTGAAGCAAGCCTTCTAGTGCATCTACTGTATGTACTAAAGATAACAAAAGGAGTAGTGGTGGTGGTAAAAACAATGCTCCTAGGGGCCTCACTGCAAATGTTGTCCGGGGATAGTGGCCTAGGCTAGGGGAAGGAGGGAGGGAGGACACAGTGAAGCAAGGAAGCAGCCACAGTAGGACTATGGAGGAATGCTGGGGGGGGGGGGAACTAAACACTAGCAGCTGCTATTGAAAAATTGTTGAGGGGTGGGTTAAAGAAGGAAGCATAGGAAACTGACTTGAGTAGCCCTCAAAGGTCTTAGACATGTGCCTTTTCCAACCCAAATGGAGATTCTGAGGACTGAATTTGGGAGCTTCTGCAAGCAAAGGAGATGCTCTTCTTCATGGTGGAACTGGAAATTGCTGCTGAATTGCAACTCATTACCAAACTTAAAACCATGGAGAGACCTGGTCTGAACAGAGACATTGGATTCTTATCTCATTATACATGACTAAGCCATTTTTCACCTTCTCACCCCTTGCCTTTTCCTGTAAGACCTATTGCAGTCGTTAAGAGTCGTCAACAGGCTCATCTCAGCTATCTGCCAATCACCCATTCCCACCACCCTTCTGAGTAATACCCCTCCCCACCTTCTCACTATATAGAAGGATCTGGCAACTTCTGTTTCAGTGTATCTGAAGAAGTGTGCATGCACACAAAAGCTCATACCAAGAACTAACTTAGTTGGTCTTTAAGGTGCTACTGGAAGGAATTTTTTTATTCTGGAAATTGCTGTTGCAGAGAGAGTGCCCTCTATATCTTTGTCATTTTTCCTGATAGCACACGTGCTACATTTTGGTCAAATCTGCTACTGTGCAATCTCCTTATACATACATGGTAAAACATTGAAGAAGTGGGTCCAATGATGTATATTTGACCTAAGAGTGTGTTCCAAGCCTACAATGGTTGAAGGCTGTTGTACAAGGGCATACTGTTTCCCTGGAGTGCTGGCCAGGCCAGGCCTACTGGACTCCACACACACATCCCTGCATGGACTGAGATATACAGTCTAGAGCACATCAACAACTCCCCGGTGTCAGCATGCTGTGTAGGCCATGGATGGAGGGAACCTGTGGTCCTTCAGATGCTGCTGGACTACAACTCCCATCATCCCTGAACAATAGCCATGCTGTCTGGGGCTGTTGAGAACTGGAGTCTAACAACATCTGGAGGACTACACATTCCCCCACCTGTTGTAAATGAGATCAGTAGCACTGAGCAAGTATTTCAGGGGAAATTGCCCTCCATTACTGGAAGTTGGTGAAGACAATCTTGTTTATAAAGTCGTTTGCTTCACTCGATGACTGCCAACAGGATTTTATTGGTGTGATTTCCTACTGCTTTTGAAAGATTTTGTTACGTTTCTATGCTGTTTTAGATCATTATTGTAATTAAATTTTATGATTAACTCTCTTAAGACTCTGCTGGCTGGGGCAGGATAATATGAAACAAAATATTGATGTTCTCAACAGGCAACTTTTATAAGCTTTCAAGGAACTCCAGAGTTCCCTAAAACAGAGTTTGAAAACCACCCAGCTAATCAAAAGGCAGCTCAACTAAGCAGAGAGAGAGAGAGAGAAAGTTTCTTTTTATGCTGTATCCCAGAATGCTCAGGAGTAGCGCCTCAGGAGTAGGACTATGGGGCACATTTTGAAGCAATGCACATTACCATCTGAAGCAGCCTTCAACCTGCTGCCCTCCAGATCCACTGGATTGCCACTCTCACTTTGGATTGAGCCAGTGGGGTGGAAAAAGCACACATGTATAATAGCGTCAAACTGCTCAGTCCCAGTTAATAAGCTTGTGGTGCTCTTCTCAGACCAACGGCAGTTTCCTAACTGCTTTACAGGGCATCAGCACATACAATGCATTGCGCTAGGTTTTTTCCCCTGCCCTGTACAGGAATTTTACACATAATGAGAAAGCTCAGAAGCTTGTCAGCACACACCTGTCTATGCGCAGCTGGCAGACTATCCCCAAAATATCCACCTCTCCTTTATTCTTCAGTTGCTGGCATCCAATCTGCGTAGCAATAAAACAGCCAGTCCGACCAATTCCTGCACTGAACAAAACACCAAGATAATGTCAGATTGCAGTGGCCCCTGAGGCTTTGAGGGGGATGAGGAAGGTACTAGATGTCAGGAGAAAGGGGCAGACCCATTCACACACAAGCAGTGAATGTGAATGCTTTCTGTTTCTCACAATCACAAGTCAAGTAGCCTGAGGACCATACATTTTACTTGTTTTACCAGCACCTGCAAATACATGACAGGAGAAAAGTGTGGTGTAGTGGTTAGAGCGCTGGACTAGGATTTGGGAGACTAGGAGTCTAGTCCCCAGTCAGCCATGAAGCTCACTGGCTGACCTTGGGCCAGTCACTGTCTCTCAGCCTAACCTACCTCACAGTGTTGTTGTGAGGATAAAATGGGGAGAGGAGGACCATATATACCACCTTGAGCTCCTTGGAGGGAAAGGTGGTATATAAATGTAAATAAAACAGGAGGTCCATAGGAACTGAGGTTTCAGTCTGGGGAGGTCTTTGTTCAGGCCAAGGCCGCTGAACTCCTTACACTGCTGCAGGGATATGAGGAAAGCTTCTCACCTGCAGTGCACAACAACAGGTCCTCTGCTCTCTGTGGCCTGTAGAATTTTCTCCACCTCCAAAACCAAGTGCAAGAAGGTCTTGGCTGATTCTGGGGTCTTCTGGTCTGGCCAGGATGAGAAAACAATATGCTTCACCGTGCGACATTCATCGTTGAGCTGAGAATCATTATGAAACAGAAAGCATATAATTATTCCCTCTATTTCTGATGTTCAGATTGTGAGTGCCATTGCTGCTGCTGCTATTATTATTATTATTATTTTGATGTATTTTTTTTTAAACAAGATGCTTTTATACATTTCACTAATTTTACAATCATTTTAACATTTCAAAACTTGACTCCCTTCCCCCTCTTTCTGTGGTTCCTTAAATTTATTTTTAATATCTTCTGCATATCCAAATTTACTGAATTTGCTCATTTGTTCATCTACTTTAAATATATACTCTTATGAAACTGTAGGTTATTACAATAATCCTGCCAATGTTCTTATCTGTTTACAATTTATCGGATAAATTTTATTTTGATGTTTTACCCACCCTTCACACAAGGTGCCAGGGAGAGTTAAAAGCAATCTTAAATGCAATATTAATAACAAATATAAGGGTGGGTCCTAATATATGGCTGCATACATACTACACATATAAAGCACACACAGACCTCAAATTCTGGGAAATGTAGTTTACCTGCCATGGAGTTACAATTCCCACCACCCTTAACAAACTGTAGTTTCCTGGATTCTTTTTCTGGGTGCATGGGGAAGATGTGCTTCAAATGTATAGCGTGTATGTTATGCAGCCCCAAATCTTGGGCAACAAAGGCCAGGCGTCCAAAAGCACTGTCCTCACAAAAGAAGGAGGTATCGAGAGCAGAAGTACAGTGGTACCTCGGGTTAAGTACTTAATTCGTTTCGGAGATCCATTCTTAACCTGAAACTGTTCTTAACCTGAAGCACCACTTTAGCTAAAGGGGCCTCCGGCTGCCGCTGCGCCGCCGGAGCCAGATTTCTGTTCTTATCCTGAAGCAAAGTTCTTAACCTGAAGCACTATTTCTGGATTAGCGGAGTGTGTAACCTGAAGCGTATGTAACCTGAAGCGTATGTAACCCGAGGTACCACTGCACAAAAAATATTTTGGGGGGAAGCACTAAGGTGGGATGGGACCCAAAAACAGTCCAGTAAGGCCTGGACTTGTTCAATAGCCACAGACTGCAGACTCGTGGGTTTCTAGAAAAACAGGTGGGAAACGAAACGGAATGGAGTATCATTGAGGAGGGTGTGTGTGCAAAAGGGTGCTTCCGCACTGCAGTTTATTATATTATGCTGCTGCTCTCGCTCAGAAGTTTTTCACCCTCAAAATGCCAGCCTACACTTTTTATTTATTTTTATTTGTAAAATAGCCTGCCTACAGCTGTGGCAGCTGCTGGTGTGTGATGCCTTTAGCACATTTTTGAGCAGGGGAAGGGCAGTTTGTCACATGTGTGATGGCATTTCCGTGAGTGGCCTCTATTGCTACACTCCTACTCCCGCTCGCTTCTCACATGAGCAGGTTTGAGCAATAATAAAAATAAATGTTTGAAGCTGCTTAGTGCCCTGCATGAGGCTTGGGAGCATGCCTATCTTTCTGTAAATTAAGATAATCCCTCTCTCCTCACTTCGGTCACATTCCCACCAAACATTTCAAACACTCTTATGCCACCTTAATTTTCCTCGCTTCCTCGCAAAGAATCCTGGGAGCTGCAGTTTGTTAAGGGTGGTGGGAATTGTATCTCCTTGAGAGGAAAACTACAATTCCCAGGATTCTCTAGGGGGAGCCATGACTGTTAAAGCAGTACAGATTTGCTTTCAGATGTGTTGGGGTGGACCAGGGACTCAGCTACATTAGTAAAGAAACAATTTGAATGTGCTATAAACATGGTGCCAGAAAGCAGGAAATTTTTATACACGTTTTTCCATAGAGTTTTTTTTTTACAATGATGTGATTTCTGACTTGTTTATAGCATTTTTTCCTGTGTGTAGATCCACTCCAATTTAAAGTACCCATTTGATCATGTTGTTGTGACAACAGAGGGGAATCAAATCAATCTGTTGTTTCTTCTATGCTGTTTCCTATAGCAGAAGGAAGCCCCGCTGCGGATGGATGGGTGGGTGGATGGAACACACGAGGAAGAGGGAAATGTATCTGTGCAGCAGGAAAAAACCCTTGGCACCTCTTGTTGCTTTTTCCAAACCTCTCCAATAACGCAAATAAGCTTCCTTATGCTGTGGGAGATTCTTGGGGAAGTTTGCATTAAGAGAAAACAGTGAGAAAAGCTACAGGAGACTGGCTTGATTCCCTTCTCCTCTGCCATCAACACTCTTGGATCTCAGGGTGCTTTGGATATGAAGTTTCGCCATCAGTTGGAGAAGGCTGAGAGAGAGGAATCATATTAACTTGCCGAAAGATTGGCACAGGCACACACCCACTCAGAGCACTAAATATGTTTTCAGTATCATGGATGTTGCACAATTCTGTTCTGTCAAAATTTTTGGGGAAAACTTTTTTTAAGGACAAGGAAACTGCAGTTTAATTGTAAACTAACTAGGGACGGAGGGAGGAGTGACTGAGGGTGGGGCAAAAAAACCCTCACCCCCCATACCCAGGCTACCTTCTGCCAAACTCCACCTGCTGGTGTGGTTGGTGAATAGAAGAACAGGAGTGTGTTCATGAGCTACTTGGGCACACACAAACATCAGTTCTGAATGACCTGTTTGTAAATTAACATTCCCTTCTGGACCTTAACTCAGGTGGGAAAGCACCCACTTGGGAGCAAACTCTTGGGTTGCCAGACGGTCCACTTTGGCCTATGAGGCTATTCCCCCCCCCAAAAAAAACCCATGCCTATTTGTCAATCAGCTGGTGTCATGGGCTGACACCAGCTGATGAGCGTGGGCAGGGTTCAATCCTGCTGAGTGCATTCCCTGCAAGATGTCAAAGGTCAGGGGAAAGAGATGTATCTTCAGCATGCAACAGACACCACGTAATGAAGGTGCAGGTGCACTTCGGTGGGGAGCTACCGTATTTTTCCGTGTATAACGTGCCCCTGTGTATAAATCGCCCCCTATTTTGGGGGACTCCAAATTAAGAAAATGGGGGGAGATTGCCCAGAGTTGCTGAGCTTTTTTGGAGGAGGATTGCCCACAGTTGTTGAGTTTTTTCTAGGGGGGATTGCCAAAAGTCGTTCACCTGCCTGACCTACGCTGCCACTCGCACACGTCGCAAAATCCACCTATCGTCTGGCAGAAGCTGCCATATTGCCCACACAATTGTCACAAATAACACGTCCGATAGGGACGCAAGTGGTGCTGTGGTCTAAACCACAGAGCCTAGGACTTGCCAATCAGAAGATTGGCAGTTCGAATCCTCACAACGGGGTGAGCTCCCGTTGCTCGGTCCAAGCTCCTGCACACCTAGCAGTTCGAAAGCACATCAAGTGCAGGTAGATAAATAAGTACTGCTCCGGTGGGAAGGTAAATGGCGTTTCTGTGCATTGCTCTGGTTCACCAGAAGCGGCTTAGTCATGCTGGCCACATGACCTGGAAGCTGTCTGAGGACAAACGCCGGCTCCCTCGGCCAGTAAAGCGAGATGAGCGCCGCAACCCCAGAGTCGTCCACGACTGGACCTAACAGTCAGGGGTACCTTTACCTTTAACATTTCCAATAGCTGCTGACCATCTCCGGCTCATGGCAGAAACCAATCCCACGTCCCCGTCCCCATGCACTATCCATGTATAAGACAACCCCCAATTTTTAATATAATTTTTAAATAAAAATACTTCGTCTTATACACAGAAAAGTAAGGTAATTCCACAACTGAAGGGCTGCCACAGAGAAGGCCCTCTCCCAGGCCACCCCTCCAAACTTCTCACTTCACATGAGCAACAATGATTGCACAGTAAACCTTTGCCAGAGAGCACCACTGTCTCTGTTTGTGTCCCAAGCCCTCCTGGCCTACCTGTAGGCCAAAGTCGCGGATGGTGTATTCTTCACATTCACAAATGCCTTGCATGCGGATGGTGAAGGGCCCATAGGTTGCCTCCGTTTCAGGCCAGTAACAGACACATTTCTGAAACCAGAAGGACAAGGATCCCCATGAGGAGA
Organism: Podarcis liolepis; assembly: GCF_965112155.1. Lineage (NCBI taxonomy): Eukaryota > Metazoa > Chordata > Lepidosauria > Squamata > Lacertidae > Podarcis > Podarcis liolepis. The sequence continues at coordinate 32,812,417 of NC_139559.1, read as the reverse complement.
AGTGGTAGCGCAAGTCAATATAAGCGAGTGACTCAGAATATAAGCATAATATAAAAAAGCAGAACCATTCAACCACCAGCTCCAGTCACACCAGATCCACCTACGCAATCCAGAACACAGTACACCAGGATCAAAAAGCTAGTGTACAGCGGCAAGGGGCCTACAGACCAAACAGGTACTCAGAAAGCCCCGACATTCTTTATAGGCTGTTCCAGAAGCTGCCTCATGGTAGAAAATGAACCAAGAGGGATATCAGAGTTTAGATAAGGTAGCTTAGCCATTTACACTGCCTCCCCACTGTACTGAAGATATTTGTGTCAGCCAACAGTGCCTCCAGATATAATAATGCTGCGATCCTGACCCGTTTTTTTAGCCGGAACTTGCTGGAACTCAGTTCTGGGACCACTCAGGTGGGCGCCATAGCCATTATAAGAGAACAAGTGAGTTCCGGCACCTTTTTCCCTAGAAAAATAGCACTGCTGCAATCCTATACACGCTTACAGGGAAGCAAAAGACACAGGGAAGCAAAATACAGTACTGTGGTTCTTACTTCTGAGTAAACACTTCCCCTCTCTTTGAATGAGCATGCATAATATTACACAGCTGTGATCTTTTAAGGAATGGGGTGTAAACAACTCATCAGCAAGGTCCTGCTATGCTGCACTGAAGTCTTGGGATGCATTTTAGAAGAGTGGGTGTCACTGGGGGCCAAATTAATCCTCTTCCCCCTGAGGCAGAGAGCTGGCCCATGGCTGGAAATGTCAGCATTCTGGCTGCCTAGTTTCCCCCTGCATTTATGACCCAAAATACACAGTTATAGAGGCTTGGGTGAGCATTCTTTGTTAAACTGGTTTGCTAATCGTCTCTAGGAGGTTCTGTTGTTCTTTCCACAGTGAGAACCAAATTCTGCTCCTGAAAGCGGGAAGCACTTACCAATGCTGTGGGGTTTTTTTTACCACTAATGCTAAGGGATGTGCTCTCAGCATGAATAAAAGTATCTATTGTTTGATGAAATGTTTACAAATTTAAGCTTGTTCACTGTTCTTCTGTTAGTGTCTGGAAAGTCCCCTCATCTCCAGGGAATTTGTTTATCCTCACTCACAGCAGATGGAGAGAAGTCTACAGGCCCAATACATTTTGCTGCCTGAGGTAAAGACAGTGCTTTTTAAAAAAGAAAATAAATAAAAGATGTGTGGTACTCACCATGAAGTTGTTATAGTAAGTGCCACACTTTTAACTGTTTAAATTTTATTTTACGTTGCTAGTACTGGGTACCCTTTTCTGGGTAAAGGACACAATGGTGTTCTCTCCATTACATATATAAAAGCCAACCAGACTGGCACTTGAATCACCAGTGCATTCACCAAGGAATCATACTTTGGTACTGCCAATAGAGTAGCATTCTCCACTGCACTTGAGGGCAGCAGACTAGCTTAGTGGTTTCAGGACACACTCTGTCTGCTCCTCACACAAACACACACCCAGCATCTGCCACGTGAGGCAGCCGTCTCACTCTGCCTAATGGTAGGGCCGGCGCTGCTCAAGGCCCACACCAATCATACCTCTTTCGCTTCCTTGAGTTTGGTGAGCATAACGATGAGAGGAGCTCCTTCCTGCCACACCATTGTCCAGAAGTCATTGACTGTATTAAGCATGGGCCCCTGGGTGGCAATATAGGCCTTCTCCTGCCCAGCATAACCCTAGAAGGTGAGACAGAAATATCAACAAGTAAGACACATCCCAACAGTCATCTTCAGATTTCTCACACCTCAATGACCCTCTGGCTCACCCGGATGTAGTTTGCATTAATGTAGCTCTCGTCTTCTTGGCTCAGCGCTCTCTTGAGGCACACACGACTCTGGGGATCTAAAGGGACAGTTTGGTTACATCGAATATGGTGCCTGAGCACAAAGACCGTGCACACAGCATCATCTAATTATAATATCCTAACCCTTGGGTATTGGGACGCGGGTGGCACTGTGGGTAAAACCTCAATGCCTAGGACTTGCCAATCGTATGGTCGGCGGTTCGAATCCCCACGGCAGGGTGAGCTCCCGTCTTTCGGTGCCAGCTCCTGCCCACCTAGCAGTTCGAAAGCACTCCTAAGTGCAAGTAGATAAATAGGTACCGCTTTATAGCGGGAAGGTAAACGGCGTTTCCGTGTGCTGCGCTGGTGCTGGCTCACCAGAGCAGCTTCGTCATGCTGGCCATGTGACCCGGAAGTGTCTCCGGACAGCGCTGGCCCCCAGCCTCTTAAGTGAGATGAGCGTACAACCCTAGAGTCAGACACGACTGGCCCGTACGGGCAGGGGTACCTTTACCTTTACCTTTTTAACCCTTGGGTGGAAAACCTGTTGGCCTCCAAATGTTGTTGGATTTCAACTGCCATCAGCCCCAGTCTGCATAGCCAACAGTCAGGGATGATGGGACCATAGTCCAAGAGGAGGAGGAGGAGTAGTTTGGATTTGATATCCCACTTTATCACTACCCTAAGGAGACTCAAAGTGGCTAACAATCGCCTTTTAACTTTCCTGCCACACAGCAAACTGTGAGGTGAGTGAGGCTGAGAGACTTCACAGTGAGTGAGGCTGAGAGACTTCACAGAAGTGTGACTAGCCCAAGGTCACCCAGCAGTTGCATGTGGAGGAGTGGGGAAGCGAACCCGGTTCACCAGATTACGAGTCCACCACTCTTAACCACTACACCACACTGGCTCTCGAGCTTATGGATTCCCACCCTTGTCACAAGAAGTCAGAAAGCTGGCCAGATCCTCCTTCAGAGAGATGCTCCCCCCACCTTCCAGCACATTTGACTCAGTCGTTGCTACCTCAATGTTCTTCTGTCCTTGCTCAGACTCATTATTTACAATGTATTTGCCTTTTCAACAGTCATGTCAGACGTGATGTATGCCACTACAGCAGCTGGAACACAGAGCAGTCATTTTATTTCTGCTCACACAGGTGGAGTTTTCATCCCACCACAATGGCAAGTCTATCTGGCATATAAAATGGCCTTGAGTTGTTTCCTACTCAAACACCCATCACCATCTTACGCAAACAAGGTGGCATCTACAAGAGGTTCCCCTATGTCTCTGGCCTTTAGAAACTTTTCCACTCCGACTCATCACAACTTCTAAAGCTGCAAGGTATTGTGTAAGGCATCCTGCATCTCAGCAGGGATTGAAATTATGTCTGCTAAAGCCAAAGGGTGGAACTTTTACAGAAGAGGCAGGGAAGCTTTTCATTTCTTTTCTGTTGGGGACTGCATTCCCACGTGGTAGTGGGGAGCTACCTTCCCAGCACAAGTATCCCCACAGCTTATCTGGGCAGGGCTGGGGTGGTGCAGCAAGCAAGGACATAGGACACACCATGTGGCACACAGCTCCATCATCCAGCAAAGAGGAATGAACAGAGCTCTCTGGAGGAACAGCCAGGAGTGCTGCAGCTGTGACTGAGCTGTTATTTTCAGAAGCTAAGGAATCTGATCATGAAAAACAAAATCCAACCATTTGCTCTAGGTGCACAACAGAGCTATGTGTGCCTCTTTTATACTCACTGATACAGTCACAACTGACCTAGAGTCATGCCACCTCTCAGTGTGTGTAAGAGGGGAGAGCTACACATAGGCCTCAAGGGCCCTCTCTGGTGATGGGATTAAAAATAGGGGTATGCTAGTGTTTTGAAGTGTAGAAGAATGCAAGGTCACATCCCTACTGTACATTTAAAGGAGAGCCAGTGTGGTGTAGTGGTTAAGAGCGGTAGTCACGTAATCTGTGGAACTGGGTTCGCGTCTCCACTCTTCCACATGCAGCTGCTGGGTGACCTTGGGCCAGTCACACTTCTTTGAAGTCTCTCAGCCCCACTCACCTCACAGAGTGTTTGTTGTGGGGGAGGAAGGGAAAGGAGATTGTTAGCCGCTTTGAGACTCCTTAAAGGGAGTGAAAGGCGGGATATCAAATCCAAACTCTTCTTCTTCTTCTTCATTATGTTCACCCAAAAGAACCTGGGATCTGTAGTTTATCCCTCACAAAACTACAGTTTTAGGCAGTTCTCAGGATTTTTGGGCCGCTGGCGGGGACACACAATGCGCTTTAAATGTGCTTTAGCTATATGGTGCAAATGTGACCTGACACTGGTCAAAGAATACAAATGAGAATAGATGGGTCCATTGGTCTGCATTCCTTTGCCACCTCTCCACTTTCCTTGTTCACAAGAGGCAAACATACTTGGTAGGATAGATTTATATCTGTCTTTTGCTGCTCGTCTGGGGATGTCCAGCTCTTCTGCACTGGCAAAGTTGGAGGGGATTTTCTGTAAAGGAGGAAAGAAGGAATTGCTGAAATATTCCCCTCTCTGAAACATAAAGCACCCAAAGTGTTGGAAAGAGAGAGTATAAATGCAAATATGTTTTTGCTTCCCAACACATACTCTGAATTGTTCCCCTTTTAACCTGCTGTCAACTGAAAAGGACTGTTATGGAGATCTCTCACCTGCCTAAAGAAGCCCAGCTCTTTATAAAGGGTAGTGGTGTTATTATTCATCTTATAAAACCCAGGAAAAAAGGGAGGGACTTCCTGCTCTGTTAAGATGCTAGGCACAAAATGCTTATTGCCATAGCATGGGAAACATGTGACTCTCCAGATGTTCTTGGACTACAACTCCCATCCTCCATCACCATTGGCCATGCTGGGTGGGGGACATGGGAGTTGGGAGTCCAACGGCATCTGGAGAATCACAGGTAGAATAGTTTTCTAATGGGAACACATAAGAAGAGGGAGATGGATCAGACCAGTGACCCATCTAGTTCAGCATCCTGTTCTCACAACCAGATGCCTAGGAGAAGCTCAACATCAGGACCTGAGCACTCTCCCCAGCTGTGATTACCATCAACTGGCATTCAGAGGCATACTGCCTCCCACATTGGGCAGAACATAGGAATCATGGCTAGTTGCCTTTAAGAGCCTTATTCATCGTGAATTTGTTTAGTGTTTTAAAGCCATCGAAGTTGGTGGTCACCATCGCCTCCTGTGGGAGCTAACAATGTGCTGTGTGAAGAAGTACTTTATTTTGTCTGCCTTGAATCTTACAACATTCAGCTTCATTGGATGCCCATGAGATCTAGTGTTAAGAGAGTGAGATCCTCATGATCTAGTACAGCGGTTCTCAACCTGTGGGTCTCCAGATGTTGTTGGACTACAACTCCCATCATCCCTGAGCTCTGGCCTTGCTAGCTAGTGATGATGGGAGTTGTAATCCAACAACATCTGGGGACCCACAGGTTGAGAACCACTGATCTAGTACTATAACTAAGAGAGGGAGAGAGGGAGAAAAAAAATACTTTATCAACTTTCACTAAACCATGCATAATTTTATCATGCAATTATATCATGTTGCTTCTCACACCTTTCCTCTAAACTAAAAAAAACCAAAACAACCCCAATTCTGGAACCTTCCCTTGAGCATTCTGGTTGCTCTGCTCTGAATCTCTCCCAATTCTACAATATGCAGTAGTCTAGATTGCAAGATGGAATGCAATTGGAGGAGTTTAGGTTGGAATGAAATCAGGACGAGGCAGTTCTGAGTGTCTCACCGCAAACTCCTCTTGAAGCTCCTCTAGGCTCCAGTTCTGATGCTGGAGCATCCTTTGAGTAAGAACATGGCTGGTGGTGTTCAGGAGCTTCACTGTGACATCCCTTGGGGTGGAGACAGATGAAATGGGTTCGGTGTTGCTCAGAGAACTCATGTCCAGCACCAGCGACACATTGGAGCCCCTTCTGAAAGGGAGAGAAACCCAAATGTGCAAATTATAAGCCTAGAGAAAGCCATCTATAGAATAGGGTGGAAGAGTTGTGTGAAAGGGGTAAAATGTGCTGCTGCAAGCTAGTGAAAAGATGCAAAATAGTAACTGGGATCAAAGGCAATTTTAACCCTGCATAAATCTTATAGAACAATGCAAGTAAATTTCATTTACTTGCCAAGTGTATATTGACAATGCTTCCCTCTCCATCTTCTGATTATAAATTGTTTTAAATTCTAATATTATATTTTTACATTTTTGTAACCTACCCAAGGACCTTATGCCCAAGGGAGGACAAGAATTTAAATAATAAATAAATACCCTAGACTCTAGCTGCAGCATCACACAGCCACTCCAGACTGAGAGAAACTAGAAGGGAAGCCTGAGATTGAGGATTTAACTATTATACACTGAATATGTAGCATACAGTACCAAAGCAATATTGTCACTACACAATTATTGGGACCCCAGCTCATGAGTGTCACACATTAATGAACCAGAGAGTTCCTATGTTGGCCCAGTTCCAGACTGATATTGCAATCATATATTTAAAAAAATCCTTAAATTGGTTCCAATGATTATGGGAGTCCATTCCTTCTTCCAGAACAGAAATGTTCCAGACTAAGCACAAACAGGGCAAGAGGAATTCTGCAAATGATTGTGTGAAAGAAATTTTAAAACACCCAGACCAATGTTATGCCCTTCTCTGTGTGTCCCCTCTAAGGGAGGTATAGAGAGTGGCAGAACAAACAAAAAATGGCCTTTTCTGTACTGGCTCCCTGCTTATAAAATGCTCTCCTAAAGGAAACACACCTGATGTGATCATTCTGTATTTAGGCATCAGGCAAAAACATTTTTATTTACCCAGGCCTTCAGCCCTTAATTTGATGGAAATCATGTATGCTTGTGGCCTCTTTTGGGGTTCAATGAGGTGGGTTAGAATTGCTTTCTTTACATATAATAAAAATGTAAGAATGTCATCATCCTGCAGTTCACTTGTCCACAGACAGGTGGTGCTGTGAAATACAGTGTAATGAGAGGCAGTGAATGGGTAGTCTAGGCAAGCTGCAAAGGGTCAGCTGAAACAAGCTGTAGCAGCCCCCCAGCAGCTCCACTGGCTCCTCCGCCTACATGCCCTGGGGCCTCTGCTCCTGGATCTAGACCCCCAGACTGACTGGTGCCACTAATGGCCACCTTGGGGATCTGCTGCTTTTGTGCCACTGCCAATTAGGGTGCAAAAAAAGCCCAATGCAAGAAGGAGGAAGGTGGTCAGAAGCCAGGGTCTGCCAGTCTGGTAATCTGCTTCTGCCAATGCGACCATTTATAATAAAGGGCCAGCCTGGCTAGGAGGGGCAGTGGCAGATACCCAGACCAGCCACCGCTTCGGGCCTCTTTCCTGTAGTGCTCATCTGGCCAGGCCATCTCTTCATCCAACTTGGCTGCAGCAGTGGCACGAGGTGGAAAGCGAAAGGTCCGGGGGGCAGGATGCAGTGTCACGTGAGGGGTCGGGAGGCGTGTGGGTTTGGAAAAGGGTGGGTTAGTGGGAAGAGTGGTAGGTTGACAGGAAGGTTGACATGTTGCTGAGTAAAATGAGTAGAGGTGCAGCCACTAATTTAGGGCGTTTGTTTCAAGTCACAGGTCTAAGAGATGTCCCTTCACCCCACCCGTCCTTCCGCTTCCTCCCAGGAAAACCCACTGGAACAAAACTGGAACAAACATCAATCAGGTTTTTGTACGGATTGACCTTTGTTCTTATTCACCAGTAAACAGCAGGTTTTCCTGGGGGGGTGGGGGTGGGGAAAAGCTACCCTCTGAGACCCAAGACTTGAAATCTCAGGACAAATGGATGGGGCCTTATATATATTTATGGATGAGCCTTTGGGGATTTTCCTTGCAGTCTTATAATAGACTTTAATATGTCTTGGTAGCCTTCTTCTTCCATTGCAAGTCACTTTGAGACACCTTCTTGTAAAAAGTGGCAAATAACTATAATAAACAATAATTATAATACTAAGCATAGCCAGAGTCTTATTTCTAAAAGTTCCAGGTGTTGGACTCAGTACCAGTCCTGAGTACAGCTGCATGCCGCTGGAAGCAGCCTGGTTCATATAAAGCTGTCCATGGAAGCATCTTGCTCCTCACTAGGATGCTGTGAGTCCCCTTTTCTCCCAAAGCACCCCTTTTCATCTGTTAAGTAGCTTTCTAGAACAGGGGTCAGCAAACCTTTTCAGCAGGGGGCCGGTCCACTGTCCCTCAGACCTTGTGGGGGGCCAGACTATATTTCGGGGGGAAATATGAACGAATTCCTATGCCCCACAAATAACCCAGAGATGCATTTTAAATAAAAACACACATTCTACTCATGTAAAAACACGCCGATTCCCGGACCATCCACGGGCCAGATTTAGAAGGCGATTGGGCCGGATCCAGCCCCCAGGCCTTAGTTTGCCTACCCATGTTCTAGAGCAACGACTTGCACATAAACTCTCAGCCCCTGGTATCTGCACATTGAGCCAAAACGCAGAGCGCTCTCAACTCACCTATCCTGCAGACGCACATGTTTCTTGACTTCCTGACACTTCTCCATTCCTGCCCTCTTTCGCTCACGTAGCAGGCGGAAACTATCGACTTTCAGGCATGCTGAACAGGAGAGGACCATGCTGTGCCAGCAAAGGATTCTCTGGACTGAGGTATGAGAGGCCGGCCACCCGAGGAACCCTGAGAGCAGGTGCCATGCGGGTCAGCCAGCCCATGGGGCTGGAGGAACACCTAGAAACCACAAAAAGCAAGCGGTTCATTGAAGAGAGCTCCGTCAACTTCCTGTATGTCACTCACGCCCCTGTTAGGAAGGAAGAGGCTGCAACGAAAAGCCCCATGTACACCTAACAGAGCCTCACTCAGAGAATGTCTAGACCAGGGTTTCCCAAGGGTCTCCAGCTATTTTTGGACTACAACTCCCATCATCCTTAGCTAGCAGGGTGGTCAGAATTGATGGGAACTGTAGTCCGAATAATAGCCGGAGACCCAAGTTTGGGAAACCCTCATGTAGAACATGGCTGTCTTTGGAACATGCTACTTCCTGCAGGTGGGGGTACAAAATCCCAGTTTAGAAGGAACCTCTGTCTGTAAGGTCTGGAACAAGACTACTGCTTACATCAACACACATGCACATTCACCAAATTATAACCTGCGGACAGTAAACTCATTCCTGAAGACAGAGGAGGGACATGTTTTTCCTACGGTAGTCCAGCTTAGGAAAGAGAAAGGCACAAACAGCAGAGCTATGGGCAACCAAGTTCACATAAACCAATTGGGAAGTCACAGACCGCTTAAATCAAACGGGCATTCTTGAGCATGGCACTCCCGTTCAGCCCCAGCATCTGGGCTTTATTTCCTCTCTCCTCCGTCTCCACACTTAGCAGACACAGAGGTTTTCGCCCACCCTGTTCCGACACTCCCGGTTGGTTGGATAGTCACTCACCCACTGCTGTCGGCAAACCCATCTCTCCTGCTGTTTATAACCAGCCACCCGGTGAAATAAATAAATAAAAAGCGAGCGCAGGAAATTCCTTATCACTATGCTGGTGGTTGCTCTGGCACTTCCCCCTCTTGCTCCACCCTTGCAGCCACCCACACACATGTGCCGGCCACAAACTTCACAGCTCCATCCGCTGCACAACCCCCCGGGGAGCTCTCACAAGGCAGTGCAGAGACTCAGATCCTTTCTGAGCATTCTGCCCCAAGGATTGCTATATTTTAGCTAACCAACAGAAAACAGTAGATCTCTGGTTGCAGATAACACAGATGCAGAATGGCTCCTTGAATCAAGGGTGGGAATTTGGCCCTCAGGCAGGGCAATCTTCTGAAGGCCACAGTCCAGCGATAGGCAAAAGCTTGCAAAGCAACAGTTCCACTGATGGTGCCACACTGATGGGAAATCTAGATTTTAGCAATCCATTTCAGAGGAGCAATTTGTAAAGGGCTTGCCCACATTTGAGCATTATTCATCCACTCCACCTCTACCCCATTCAAATTAGACAAGAGTAATCCATACCCAGACATATTTCAGTATGTATAGGAGAAGCAACTTTGGTCTTTCCTGTGCATCCCAGTAGGCATGGCCTTTGTCTTCTAATTGGTCAATTCAGCTATGCCAGTTAGGTACTGACAGGGCATGTGTGCAGGTAGCTGTGCATACACCTCGGATCGTCTGTTTGTTTAATGTCCCTACCCAAGAAGTGTTCAAATGCACACAGTCAAGCAATTGTAAATTAGCTCGTGCAATTTTTGATTTTGTGCAAATCTGAGGGATCAAAAGGAATGTTAGACTGAGCTCCTGATTACTATTAGCATGTGCCCTTATTAGCATGTGCACAAGTACATAAATATTTGTGTGCAGACCTAGAACAGGGAAAGATAGTGGAGGGCAGGGAAGTTGTGATTGAGGTGAGGGTCCAGCAGACACACTCCATCAGTCATCCACTGATATGGACAGGAAATACTGAAATGCCTGTGAAAAATGTGTGGGCACTTGCATGTCTGTTTTGCGCACAGAAAAAACAGATCTGAATAATCTGTAATATTAAACCCCCACCTGGAAGCATCCTTAATCTGCTACAGCAGGGTTCTTGAACACAATAGGACACTAAAGCAAAATAAAAAGATTCTTGTTGAAATAAATCACCTAGTCCAGCATCCTATTAAGGCTACTACTTCCTTTTTACCAATCCCCTCATTTTGAGGAAGTTTTCTTTTTTGAAGTCAATTTTGACCATGCTGGATTTCCTTGGCAATTAGACATTCAGATACATATTGAATTCAATAGCGCTAGACTCATTGTTCCCAATTGTGTCAGCAACATTTACAGATCTCACCAGGTCCTGGGCACCACTCGTAATATTAAGTCCTGGTTCGCCACTCCTCTGGTTGCTTCCATGACCAACTGTTCTAGGGAACGGTCCTTTAGAATATCTGGAAATTTCATGTCTTTGTTGTGACTGGACCAATCTTTGTAAAGAACCCATTACTGCGACATTTTCTCTTATGAGTCCTTCTTTGCTCTCATCCTTCATCTCAAAATCTCCTTGAATGTTTTGATCTGGGGGACGATAGCATGTCCTCCATATTATTCTTGGGGCTTGGTATCACCAACCCACAATGATTTTGTGGAGGATTCTGCCCCTTTTGCGATTTCTTGCTTGCTGGACTCAATGCCCTCTTTGACATTCTACCACACTAATGGAATTGTGGGGTTATCCTGGCAAATTTATTCATCCTGAGTACAGTAAAAAACAAACAAAAAGCCAGAAAGGAGTAGATCAATCCATCTCTCTGCATGTTAGATACATTGTTGGCCTGAGATACCTATGACTAACTGCCCAATCCTATGCATGTTTACTTATTCCACTGAGGTTTGTAGTACTTATTCTCAAGTAAGTATGTGTACCCACTCCTATATACTCTGCATGCAGTGCACTTCCACCACTGAGTACATATGATGTTAGCCAGAACATCAATCCTGCTGTTTTTCACAGAATACTACATTTTGATGTAGTTTGGGGAAAAACACTTTTGATCTGTATTGAGAATTGGGTTGGGAATTATTCTTGAATGCTGTTGATACATTGGGCAATAAAGCTTTATTTAAGAACTTAAATAATTAGGAGGGGGGGTTTAGCAATAATAAACAGACAAAAACTATGCATTGAAACAGAAGTATTTAAGCTGGTAAGGACAATGGAAGTTTGCACAGCATTACACAGCAACACGATTGGGCAACACAATGTCAGTTGAAACACACTGCAGTTGAGATCTCATACAGATAACCAAAATGAGGACTCTTTCCACTGTAGCCAGAAAATTGCTGAGTTCTGAACAAGCTGCAGGCAAGAAAATGGAAAGGATGTGGGCAGCAGTGTGGACAAAATATGTTCAGCTGACAAACATGGCAGAAAAGTAATCAGAGTTACTATTAGGGTATCGAGGAAGAAACCTAATTCATATCTGCTGGATGATGCTACAAAGAACCTTATCTTCAAATCCAGTATTAATGTTGGTTACTCTGTTTCAGAAGGTATAAGAAAAGCAGAATGGAGTCTGTAAGCAGAACAGGGTCTATCAAGTGTGGACCCAGGTTTGCAGTTTGTTTCCCCCAAAGAAACCAAGAGCAGTGAGCCAAGAACAAATCTTGGTTACAGCTCCCAGTTTGTCTGGAGTGAAACAAACCAGAGTTTGGACCTAATGCTACCATTCCGAGCATCCTGAGCAAACTACAGTTCCCAGGATTCTTTTGGGAAAGTGATATGCATTGAATGTGCTTTACATTTATGGAACAGATCTACCCACATATTGAAAGCGGCAAGGATAACCCAGAACAGTGAAGGAAGAGCTTGAGATGAGACATGCAGCTTTCAAGGCATCCAGCCCAAACTCACCCACCACAACAGCAAGGGAAGAATGGTTTTGAACTCTTCCATTTTATACTGTGGCTTCAGAGTGGCTCCCACCAACCCACCACAGCAGGGCTGGCGTGGTGGGGCAGAGAAACACTCCTGAGTCCTGACACTGGCATCACTGCAGCTTACCTAGAAGGCACCTGTGGGGGGGGGGAGAAGATGCCAGTAACATGGGAGCTGCATAGACACACTGGTGGGAGGGCCAGATTGGCTCTGCCTGGCACCTGCACAGACCTTGCCAACACCCTATCCAACATGGGGCCATCTAGGTAAACCGCAGTAATGATGGTAGATTACTACTCCTGCCATCCTTGCCCATTGACCATGCCGGCAGGGGCTGATGGAAGCTTCACCCAAACAGGGAGAAGAGGTTCAGTACTGAACTGCCTGGACTCGTAACTTACAATTTCCAAGCTTTTATTTATTTATTTTTTGCTTTTTTATAGGGCAGGGGAGAAGATATATGACTGAATTTATTACAAGTACCCCTAACATCCCCCCAGTTGTAGCTTCTTTCATGCTCGAGTCTCATATTTAGTATAAAAGGAAAGAGCCACACTCAGGCAGCATGCACACACACACACACACACACACACACACACACACCGTTTAAAAACAACTCTCTTCTGCAAATGCGAATGCAGAAATCCATCGGAATATTTGCATTTAGCTAATAACCGTCAGCAGAATTACCAAATAAGTAATGCATAGATTTTTGTTAACACGTGCAGACATAGAATTCATTGCATTATTATTATTTTTTTGAAAAAAAGACCTGTCTGACCTTCCTTTGAGTTTGGGGTGAAATCATCAATAACAGGAAGCGAAATTGACAGGGTGGTTTGACAGAAAGAGGCAAAGAGAGCGGAGGAGGTGGAAGAGGAAGTGGTTAAAAAACGGCTCAGTTCTTTCTTAGATGCTGGGACCCTCTGCAAAATGAAACCGCCACTAGGCTCTCATCTGCCTTGGGATCATTTCAGAGTTTAATCAGCTAGATTACCAGCTTGCTATTCAGGCTTTATTAGGAAGAGAAGATGCACACCACAAATCAAAGAAAATGTGAAAATCCTTTCCACTTCCAATTTGCCTTCAGCCTTCACCCAACCCTAATATTAAGTCCTACAACCGAACTGCCTATTTATCTCTATTTGCTTATTAAATGCATAGGTCACTTTCTTTGTCAAGCCAAAGTGACTTACAATATCTTAAGCAAACAGACAAACACATACATACATTAAAACCAGCATTAAAAAAGAAACCCTAAAGGCTCACAACATCCCTCCCAGGCAAAAAGGCCATAACTAATCAAAAGTAAAAGTTCTGATGAAAAAAATGTTTTCCCCTGGCAACCTAAGCTTTATGTCTGGTTTGGCCTTCAGATCTTCTGCATTTGGAAGCAGATGGGGTGGAAACGGGAGACTAGAGTTCCTGAAAATATCCCCACAGGTCCAAGATGAACTGCCCTGGATTTGCAATTGAGCCACATCTTCCTCCCTCTGGAGACTGTGGCAAGATGTAGCAAGCGGTCCCACTGTTTTTCCTCTGTGGCTGCTGACTGTTAGAATTACCGTACTCAGCTACCCCCTCCCATCCAATGCCTTCTGCTGCTGCAAGTTCCTCCTCTGCACCCCCCTGGCTGCCAGCTAACAGCACAATTGCCAGAGGCCCTGGCCCAGCCTGAGCAGAATTCTAATGAAGTGCAATGCATACAATCAGGCCGTCATTAGACATTAATCATGTGATGATCTCTCCCTTGCTTTTTTATTATTAATAGAAACAGCAGCCATGGTGAGGGGGGTGGGGGAGGAGAATCCAAACTGGTGCCACAGTACACAGGGAGGGACGGCATCTTTTGCCCTGCACCCTTTTCTGGCTGAAATTCACCCTTCTGAAGCTGCTATTTGTCTCCAAAGGTCTCATTAGAGCAACTTGTACCTTTTGGGATGGGGGATGGGAAACAGCACCTTGGGGAGGTGGGGATTTTCAGCTGAGAAGTGGTATGGAGAGAAAGGCTCAAACCTCACCCGCCTGCCCCCCTCCACCCCACAGTCCCAGGTTTTCCTCTGCACTGCTACTTCCAAAACCTGTAAGGAATATGGAGAGCAATACAAGAAGGCATGCACTTTCTTTTTAAAAAATTTCCTTATTCTATTTTTTTTTTACAAATCTTTTTAATTAAGTTTTACATTGCATATTTAAATTCAAACATTAATCATCACCATCGTTTAGGATTCCCTGAATCCTTTGACGCCCCTCCACCCTTCCATGGTTACCATTTTCAATCTTTTTTCAACCGCTTCACTTATTTCCTCTATTTTTCTTAAATAATCCATTTCTACCTTAGTTTTTTAGTACATTACAAGTGTTACTCAAATCCTGCCAAACTTTTTAGTTGTTTAGGTAAAAGGTAAAGGTAAAGGTAAAGGACCCCTGGACGGTTAAGTCCAGTCAAAGGTGACTATGGGGTTGCGGCGCTCATCTCGCTTTCAGGCCGAGGGAGCCTGCATTTGTCCACAGACAGCTTTCCAGGTCATGTGGCCAGCATGACTAAACCGCTTCTGGCACAACGGGACACCATGACAGAAGCTAGAGTGCATGGAAATGCCGTTTACCTTCCCGCCGCAGCGGTACCTATTTATCTACTTGCACTGGCGTGCTTTCGAACTGCTAGGTTGGAAGAAGCTGGGACAGAGCAACGGGAGCCAACCCTGTCGTGCAGATTCAAACCGCCGACCTTCTGATCAGCAAGCCCAAGAGGCTCCGTGGTTTAGACCACAGCGCCACCTGCGTTATTTACAGTGTTCTCTCAGGTACATGATAAATTTTTCCCATTCCTTCTTAAAGTTCCTCTATTCCTGGTTTCTGATTTTCCCGGTCAGTTTCGCCATCTCTGCAGAGTCCATCATTTTCATCAGCCATTTGTCTCTGGTCAGGACTTTATCTTCTTTCCATCTCTAGGCCAGTGGTATCCTCGCTGGTATTTTTTATTCATTGAATCATTTATTTGTTTGAACCACAAGTGTTTTGTTGTTGTTGTTTTAAAAAAATCATTTGTTTTGTTACTTGCCCCCTTTACTACCCCTTTACTTTTTTTCTTTTCTGTTTCCTTTTTCTCCTGGCAGCAGTGGCAGCAATGGAGCTAATTTGGGCAGCCATCTCCTGGCAGCTGCCATTCCCCTCCCTTCCCAGAATGCCCTGGGCTGAGCACTGTGTTGTTCTGGGGCATCCAGGGAAGAGAGGACAGCAGCCTCCACTGGCAGACTCATCTGTGTGGGTGTCAGACACTTAAATCAGCTGATGTGTTAGAGAAAGGTAACACACATTCTCACATGAGTGATGGGGATGAAGGTGTCGTACCTCAGTGGCAGAACATATGTTCTGAATGCAAGAGATCCCAGGTTCAGTCTCTGGTGTGACCGGATAGGGTTGGCAACATTTGTCTAAATCGCTGAACCAGTGCTCTGACTCAACAAAAGGCAGCTTCCTGTGAATGCAGATAGGAAAGCAAACATGAACCCAATTGTCCCCACTAGTTACTCACGATGGCATTCATTTTGTAATGAAGAAAGGTTGAACCAAACAGACCCCTTTGGTTCAGTTTTTCATTTGTTTTGTGACAACTGCCTGTTAAGCTGTGGGTGAACATATCAGACGACACAGCGATTCTTCAAACAGCTCTTGTTTATTCACAGGCCAGAACAGAACTGAACTGAAGGGTTCAGCCAGCCTGCTTATATAGAGCTCCACTAGAACGCAACAGTAACCATTTTCTGTAACTATCCAATCACTGAACCTCACTTTCAATCCCTTATTTGCATATGTGGACCTGAGTGAAAACTATCTACAGTATCCCCCTGCTGGCCCGGGGTGAGAACTTCAGTACATAACACTGCCTATACCCCCTAAGCAATGAAAAAGTGCATTTGAGTGTGATGAAGGGTGTGTGCGCGCCCTTACTACTTGGGAGTGTAGAGACCTGGGTTCAAAGTTCAGGATCCTGAGAACCTTTGCTTTTCTTTAAAGAGAGAGAGAAAGAATGGAAATTTCTCATCCTTGTGGCTGGAAAGTTTTTCTTGAAAGAGTGGGCAATTCCTGCCTAGCAACATTTCCCCTGGCTGAGAGTGGAACTTCAGTGCCTTGTACAGTTTATTTAAAAACCTTGCCCTCACCCATTATTAGCAAAACGAGAATAAAAAATGGAAAATGGCAAAAACTGCAGAAAGCACAATTCAAAATAAGAGAGCTTGCGCTAATGCACTCCGCTTACATGATTTATACAGGCTGCAGAATTCAGTTGTTGAATTTGTGAGGAGCATGTGAGTTGTCCAGATGGAGTAGATTGCACACAGAGCAAAGAGGGTGCAAACAGAACCCAGAGTGCGGAAATGTAAAGAAAGTGAAGGTACATTCTTTCACCTTTGGTGGACGTGCCCAAGGATTAAGGCTTTCTGGGAGATGATATATAATGATCTGAAAAAGGTATTTAAATATACCTTCTCGAAGAAACCAGAGGCCTTTCTCCTGGGCATGGTCGGCCAATTGGTGCCAAAGAAGGATAGAACTTTCTTTATGCACGCTACAACAGCAGCAAGAATACTTATTGCAAAATATTGGAAGACACAAGATCTACCCACTTTGCAAGAATGGCAGTTGAAACTGATTGATTGTATGGGACTGGCAGAAATGACTGGCAGAATCCGTGACCAGGGAGAAGAGTCGGCAGAAGAAGACTGAAAAAAATTCAAGGACTATTTATTAAAATATTGTAAAATTAAAGAATGTTGAATGATGTTGGATTGAAATTAAGTGGTTTCAAGCTGTAATTATGATAAAATGATTTTATCTTTGTAAGTAAAAATTTAAAGTTATAATAATTTAAGATGTTGGAGAGAAAATAAGGTGTTTCTTTTCTCTTTGTTTTCTTTTTCTTCTTCTTTTTAAGCTGTAATGCCTTGAGATAAGGATTTGCTGTATAAATAATTTAAACAAGATATACAAGAAGGGGAGGTATGGGGAGGTCGGGGAAATAAGTTATAAGAAAATAAGTTGTGAAACTTATGTGTTTTTAATATTTTTATGTTTGTTTTTTCTTTTTGTTTGTAAAAAATTGGAAACTCTAATAAATATCTTTTTTTAAAAAAACAAAACCCAGAGTGCCCCCCTTTTTTTAGAGCTGTGAGTGTGCACAAAGTCCTACGTGACTAATATTTTAGAAAACATTTTAAAAAGGAAATCAACAGTTCACTGGAAGATGAGGCTTCTGAGGGATAGGAACAGAAAAGGGGAAGAAAAGTATCTGTCAAGGGTAACACTCACTCTCACTTAAGCTTCTTGAATATTTTCAGGTTGCCTCTCCAGACAAAGTCGTTACATCATAAAGGTACCTCGGTTTACGAACATAATCTGTTCCGGACGTCTGTTCTTAAACGGAAATCGTTCATAAACCAAGGCACGCTTTCCCTAATGAGCCCTCCCACTGCTGGTGCCCTTTCACCATTCGGATTCCATTCTTAGACCAAGGTAAAGTTTGCATACCAGGACACTATTTCTGGTTTTGCAGAGGTCGGAAACTGAATAGTTTGTACACAGGGCTGTTCTTAAACCGAGGTACCATTGTAGTGTAAAAAACCACCAGCATTTCTCAGTCTAAAGGCTTTAGAGCAGGCATAGGCAAACTCGGCCCTCCAGATGTTTTGGGACTACAATTCCCATCACCCCAACCACTGGTCTTGTTAACTAGGGATCATGGGAGTTGTAGTCCCAAAAACATCTGGAGGGCTGAGTTTGCCTATGCCTGCTTTAGAGATCACTTTTTGCCCTGCTGCAACTACCTGTGAAATCCATTTAAATGGAGATGCTGCTGAATAGAGATTGAACCTGGCTGGGAGGGGCATTGGCAAGGTTGTATTTTACTACTGGACTATGGGTCCTTTCCCCTTGGTATGTTTGTTTTAAGTACAGTCATACCTCACGTTACGTTTGCTTCATGTTACATTCTTTCAGGTTACATCCTGCGGCAACCCGGAAGTACCGGAAAGGGTTACTTCTGGGTTTCGCCGCTCGCACATGCGCAGAAGCGCTAAATCGCACTTCGCACATGCGCACATGCGCACAAGCGCCAAATCACGCCGCGTACCTGCGCAGATACTGCGCTTCAGGTTGCACTCTTTTCATGTTGCGAATGGGCCTCCAGAACGGATCCCGTTCGCAACCAGGTACCACTGTATTCATACTCTGTTTTTTTCAAGCTAAGAGGCTTAGTGGAGTAACTTACAGTAAAAGTTAAAATCCATCACAAAGGACCAATAAAACCATAAAAGTGATGAGAACAATGGGTTAGCAACACAGCAAACGGCAAGACACTGAGTTAAAATCCACAGATCTAAAATGACTGGTTGTTTTTGTTTTTTTTAAAAGAAGGTTTTAGCTGGTGCTGAAAAGTTATCAGACCCAGCGCTATGCATACTTCCCTGTGAAGAAAGTTCCAGAGCCAGGGTGCCACCACTGAAAAAGCCCTCCTTCCGTTTACCTCAGCTTCATTGGCTGGTTTGGGGGAGAGACATTTGTGGCAGATTGCAG
Source organism: Podarcis liolepis (assembly GCF_965112155.1). NCBI lineage: Eukaryota > Metazoa > Chordata > Lepidosauria > Squamata > Lacertidae > Podarcis > Podarcis liolepis. The sequence continues at coordinate 32,793,587 of NC_139559.1, read as the reverse complement.
AGGACAAACAGGCTTGTATGGGAGCAGCTGGCCCTTCAAAGCAGCCTTGCTCTCTGCCACGTAGGGTTTTAAAATGAACACTGGCACTGCGCTTAGAAACAAAGCGGGACTGCTCTTTTCCTCATTGCTGGCGCTATGAGTTTCTAAATGCAACCCTCTTTCACATGTTACAACACCTTTAGGAGCCTGAGATGGCGTGCTACTTTATTTTTCTCCCCTATAGCTAATGCTGGATGATATTTCAGAACTGTGAGCACTCTCGATATTTGTATCCAGGGCTGCCCCCCCCCCCGCAGCCAGAGCTCAATGCAGCTCAGCTCTGACACCTCTCGGGTGGGTGCCGCTGGCATTCTAAGAGAATAAGGGAGACGTTCATGGTGAGCTCTGGCACCTCTTTTTCTAGAAAAATAGCACTGTCTGTACCCATATCATCTATAGCAGCCTTAATAACAGCCAAAAGGGTAGCATTACAACCCTGGCTCTGCAATGCTGCCTGGCCATGGGATTTATAGTACGTACCAGACTCCCTTTGCAAGGGCCATAAAGGTAAGGTAAAGTTGCTGACTCTGGGGTTGCGGCGCTCATCTCGCTTTATTGGCCGAGGGAGCCAGCGTACAGCTTCCGGGTCATGTGGCCAGCATGACTAAGCCGCTTCTGGCGAACCAGAGCAGCACACGGAAACGCCGTTTACCTTCCTGCCGGAGTGGTACCTATTTATCTACTTGCACTTTGACGTGCTTTCGAACTGCTAGGTTGACAGGGGCAGGGACCGAGCAACGGGAGCTCACCCCGTCATGGGGATTCGAACCGCCGACCTTCTGATCAGCAAGTCTTAGGCTCTGTGGTTTAACCCACAGCGACACCCGTGTCCCTTGTAAGGGCTATAGCTCAGTGTTAAAGCATATGATTTGCAAGCAGAACGCCCCAGGTGCATTCCCTAGCATCTCCAAGTAAATTTCAGAGAGACTGCTGTCTGAAACCCAAAAGAGCTGCTTCCAGTCAGTGTAGACAATACTGACCCTAGATGGACCAATGATTTGATTCAGTACAAGCCATCTTCCTATGTTCCTATGGATATATTCTTCAAATCAGGCGTATTAAGCCAATATATGTGTACACCACTAGAGGGCACAGTTCCCTGCAATCCTGCCAAGCATTTCAATTGAACAAATCCTCCAGCTACACAAATCCTTCCTAAGCTTTTAAAGAGGATGGATCCTACAAGCTACTAGTCAGCTAGTTTCTGCTGCGCTCTGTTCCCCGAGCGTCTGCCTTGATCTGCAAGCTATTAATCTTCATTTATTTCACTTCTGTCATCAAACTCAGCCTGCCTCGAGGCTGTGGCAGCTCCTGCTGATCTCCTCGCTGCCCCTCCTAACTTTCATGCTCCAGACCATGACCTCAGCTTGCCTTGCAGCTGCAAAGGAAACCCCTGGCATCTAATTAATCACTAACGCTCACCTTTAATTTCACTTCTCAGCTGGATCCCCAAGCAGACCCCGGCACCAATCATGACTTGAAACAGGACCTGCCAACCAGCACTGCTAGCCACAAATATTCAAAGATTGCATGGCTGATCCCCACTGGCTTTTAAATCTTGCATTTGAAGACGACGCTGCTTATGGACTTCTTTTGCCTCTGCTCTCCTTTGGGAGGTTTTCACATCACATTTCCAGCTGCCACTTGAAACCAGGAAAGTTAAAATTAGATTTTTTAACTGCTCGGGACAACCTCACGATAGGCTTCTAAAAGCTTATCAGAAGCCCCTGTCTAGCTAATGTTGGAAATGAACAGGGCAGGCCCAAGATAATTTGCTGTCTGAGGCAAAGATGCCTCCCCCATTCCTATTCCACATACATACAGTGGTACCTCGGGTTAAGAACTTAATTCATTCTGGAGGTCTGTTCTTAACCTGAAACTGTTCTTAACCTGAAGCACCACTTTAGCTAATGGGGCCTCCTGGCCGCACTGCTGCTACACGATTTCTGTTCTCATCCTGAAGCAAAGTACGGTAATCCGAGGTAATATTTCTGGGTTAGCGGAGTCTGTAACCTGAAGCATATGTAACCTGAAGCGTATGTAACCCGAGGTACCACTGTATGCTGAATTTTGCTTCAACACAAGTGATGGGTAGTGGGGGCTGGTGCCCACTGGGAAGGGCTGAAGGCAGGGAGGCCAACAGTAGGTGGCGCCAGAGCCATTGACAAGCAGAACCAACTGTTTGTCCCCATCCTCTTCCCCAATGAGTTCTTCAAGGACAAAGAGGCGGCAAAAGAGGAGGAAGCTGAGACTCAGCAGCACTCTGTGGATTGGTTGGAAGTAAGAAGGCGGCTGAAAGAAAGGCATTTTGTGCTTGCTATTGTTAAACATTTGGTTGTCAGATCTAATGCAGATAATCCAGAGGTGTGTCTTCTACATCCATTATACAGTTTAATCATTTGCTGAAAATGTACCTCCTTATCCTGGCCTTTTAGCCTTGTGATTTATATATACAGTGGTACCTTGGTTTAAGAACAGCTTAGTTTATGAACAACTTGGAAGTAGAATGTTGCAAACCCGGAAGTAGGTGTTTTGGTTTGTGAACTTTGCCTTGGAAGCTGAACATGTTCCGTTTCCTGTTGAATGTGTTCCGTTTGTAAATTGAGGCCCCCGCTGCTAATCAGAGGCTTCCTGTTGAGTCTGTCGGCTGTTTAGGACCGAGCACCCACACAACACAGAGGTGATATTTGGCGCTTTTGTTTTTGCATTTTTTTGCGTTTTTGTTTGTGTGGCTTTTTTCTTTTTTTCTTTTTACTGTGACTTGCTCTTCATTTTTGTTTCATTGTTGCTCTTTTTGTTTCTGCGTGATTGATTATGTGACTGCAGAAATGGATAAAAGCCCCCATCCAAACAATGGATATCATTACTGCATGTAAGAATTTTTTTTAAAAAAAATCTATAATCTACAATACTGTCTTATTTATTTTATAGTGCAGTACATTGATTATTGCTTTCATTTTATGTATCAATAGTCCTGTTAGATAGTAAAATTCATGTTAAATTGCTGTTTTAGGGGTTGTTTTTAAAAGTCTGGAACAGATTAATCCATTTTGCATTACTTTCTATGGGAAAGCACACCTTGGGTTTGGAACAGACTTCCAGAACAGATTAAGTTTGGGAACCAAGGTACCACTGTATTTTAGGACCCACTCTATTCTTGTGATTGCAATTTGCTTTAAACTTGCTTTTTTTAATGTTGGGTAATAAATCTAATAAATCATAATAATAATAGGTCCCAATCTACCTTCTGCCACACCTGTCCTGTGGACAAAAAACAAAGGCAGAAGAGATGAGAAGGAACTAGGGAAGGCCATTGAAAAGTTGGAAAGAAGAGACAAGAAATAGTAGCCTGTAAATGAAGGCTGTCAAAGTTGCCTCTCCTCAAAAATAATATTGTAGAGCTGGGAAAGGTTCAGAAACGGGCAACCAAAAGGTTCCAGGAATTGGAGCATGAGGAAAGGTTCCAGCATTTAAGTCTTTTTAGTTTAGAGCGGAGTTTCCCAAACTTGGGTCTCCAGCTATTTTTTGGGACTACAACTCCCATCATCCTTAGGTAGCAAGATCAGTGGTCAGGGATGATGGGAACTGTAGTCCAAAAACAGCTGGAGACACAAGTTTGGAAAACCCTGGTTTAGAGAAATGGCAAGTAAGAGGTCGGCACAATAGAAGTTAATAAAATTATGCATGGCATTTAATGAAGCTGAATTTTGGAAGATTCAAGGAAAATAAAACAAAGTACATAGCACACAGTTAAATTGTGGAACTCCCTGCCACAAGAGGCAATGATGGCTGCCAACTTGGATGGATTTCAAAGAGGATTAGACAAATTCCTGGAAGACAAGGCTATCAATGGCTACTAGCCATGGTGACTTTGATCTCCCTCCACAGGTAGAGGCATCATGCTTCCCAGTTGCTGGGAATTGCACTTGTGCCCAGCATACAGGCATCCCACATGCATCTGGTTGGCCACTGTGAGAACAGGATTGGGCCATTGACCGGATCCAGCAGGCTCTTCTTATGTTCCTATGGTTTTAAAATGTTATCTCTCTAATGAGCTCTGGCTCAATACCAGGGGTCAGCAACCTTTTTTCAGCCGTGGGCCGGTCCACCGTCCCTCAGACCATGTGGTGGGCCGGACTATATTTTGAAAAAAAATTATGAATGAATTCCTATGCCCCACAAATAACCCAGAGATGCATTTTAAATAAAAGCACACAACCTACTCATGTAAAAACACACTGATTCCCAGACTGTCCGTGGGCCGGATTGAGAAGGCGATTGGGTCACATTTGGCCCCCGGACCTTAGCTTGCCTACCCCTGCTCAATACAAAGCTAGGGAGTTGGCTCGGGAAAGGGGCTGGGAAAGGAGGCAAAGCCAAAGGGAAGAAAGAAGAAGGAAGAAGATCCTTTCCATGCTCAGGTAGAGGGCTTGGAAGCAAATACAAATGGCTTCCCCTGGGAGCAGCACATGGCTTAGGTGACGGTTTAAAGCAGGCAGCTTCAAACCACTCCCCAGCCCAGCGCAGGCCTTGGAAGCTGCTTCCCTTTCTCGGCAGGGCCCTGGATGTTTAGAGAGAGGATTGGGACGAGCCCAAGCAAGCCACCCACACAACTGAACAAGGACCAGCTGGGACTTGTTAGCTGGGCCTAGTGCATAACTGAGAGGCAGGAGGCAGCCGTGCGCGCCAAGTGCGCATTGCAGAGCCAGGAGAGGCAGTGCACTTTGGGGGACAACAGCAGGAAGGAACACAGAAGCATCCAGCTTCCCCAAGAAGATATCCCCAATGCTGGAGGCAGTTTCAGTTTAGGCTATGTGAACTGTGCACACTGTTCCTTCAAAGGACATCCATTTCCTCGAAGAATTCTGGGCATTGTAGTTTACCCTTCATAGAGTTACAACTCCCAGCAACCCTTAGCGAACTACAGTACCCAGAATTCTTTGGGGCGTGTGTGCGTGCGGGTGTGTGTGTTTCAAATGTACCTTAAAGCCATAGTGTGCAAAGCATGTCTCTCCCACAGCCCACTCAGCACACTTATGACCGTTAGTAGACTTTGTAAAATGTAAAATGTTCTCCAATGCCTCCAAGGATCCCATTAGTTTCACAATAAGAACATTTCGTTCTTCAGAAGCGGCTGTTGTTGCTGTGCAGAAAGTAATTAATCCATGTTGTCATGTAAAAATCACGTGGTCTGAGAAGGATAAATGCTATCCTGTTCTGGATGTAGCACCCAGGGGGGGGAAAAGATAGACCTTTAAAGATATGGATGGATGGTAAACAGGGAGCGCCATTTTATTTATTTTATTTTATTAAATTTATACACCGCTTGATTGTGGGGAGGAAACTTCAAAGATGTTTACAAAAAGAATAACATTATCACTAAAAACAGTTAAAAGCAACTATTTAAACCATTTGAAAAATTAAATTCACTAATGAACTCAAAACAGATTAAAGTACACACTAGGATTCTACACATCTGTAGAATATTTAAACAAAAATATTTTTGGCAGGTGCCGGAAAGAGTACAGCAAAGGCACTTTGCCTGAGTTCCAAAATGTGGGAGCTGCCACACTAAAATATTTATTTCTTCCACATGCAGAATAGGTATAATGTGGCACCTGTAATTCTGCAGATCAAAGCAGTCGAGAGGGCACCTATGCAGGTAAACTGGTCCCAAGTTGTTAAGGACTTTATACAGTGGTGCCTCGCAAGACGAAATTAATTCGTTCCGCAAGTTTTTTCTTCTTGCGAGTTTTTCGTCTTGCGAAGCACGGTTTCCCATAGGAATGCATTGAAAATCAATTAATGCGTTCCTATGGAAACCGCTTGCCAGGCTGGCTCGGGGAGAAGGGCTTTTCTCCCCACCGCCAGCCTTCGGAGGAGGTCCGAGGACAGTGGGGAAGACGCGCTGCGCTTCCCCGCTGTCCCGGAGATTTCCCTATGGGCTTTTGTCTTGCGAAGGAAGCCCATAGGGAAATTCGTTTTGCGAAGCACCTCCAAAACGGAAAACCCTTTCGTCTAGCGGGTTTTCCGTCTTGCGAGGCGTTCGTCTTGCGGGGCACCACTGTATAGTAATACTGTAGGAACACTTTGAATTTGTCCTGTTCCTTTGGTTCCAGGTAGGCTCTAGGCTACAATATTCCTCCCACAATGCTCCTGTGTTTGGCAATCTGGACTCCTTTGACACCGAGAAGTAGTCAGCCAGGACCAGCACAGGAGAATTTTGTTGGCAGGACGGGATTAAGTAAGTTTGATGCAGGGATAAATGCTCCTCACTGTTGTCATTCGGTATGTGGGTGGATGGTAAACAGAAGGGGTTAAGGACAAATGTATTTTGTCTAGCTTTTCAAAACTGGAAGCAGGATGACTGCAATTTCCTGTATAGAGGCTGAAAAAGGAGCCAAGACTGACTTGCAGGTGAGATAGTTTGGTACTGAAGACACAGCACAGGATGGATAGTCTAGAACAGGTGTGGATCATCTGTGACCCTCGAGAAGTTGTTGGACCCCAACTTCCATCAGCCCAGCCAGTGTGGCTAGTGCTCAGGTATGATGGGAGATGCAGTCCAGCAACATCTGGAGGAAACATAGGCTGTATAGTGCAATAGACAGAGAGTGAGTGAGTGAGAGAGATCCCATAGGGAGTCCAACTGCAACTTTGGCATTAAATTCTCCACTTTAGCTGCTGTTTAGTTTGAAGGGAAATTTGATTCCTCCATTGCTGAGGCAGCGAGAAGCAGGTCACGGCATTATAAGGCAGATTAATCCGGTACACTCTAACTTCCTGAAAACTGGCCTAACCCGTTTGGCATGTGTACTGTGCCACCAGGTGTTGGCACAGAAGACCTGGCAGTGATGCTGCTGAAAAGCTATAGAAACGCTACAGAGACCTGCTAAGTCATGCGCACTGGCACGATGCTGGCATGGGACAGGGGTCAGGAGGGGGTCATATTCATTGCTTAAAGCTGTGGCCAGGTGCAAAGATGGACCTTTGAGAGTTTTGTGAAAGAGAATTTCAGCTGGTGCATCACTTATCTCCCCTATCTGGGAATACCTGCTCCAAACACTGTTCTAGTTGCTAAGCCCTATCTAACGCAGGAGCGGGAAACTTATTTCTGCCCGAGGGCCACATTCTCTTATGGGGAACGTCCCAGGGGCCGCATGCTGTCAGTAGTGGGTGGGGCCAGAGGCAAGAGTGAGTGGGGCAAAAAATGTGACTCTTACCTTTGTTCAGCATAAATCAAAAGTTACGCACAGACATCTTTCTATCCAGGCAAGCAAGAGTTCAAGGACACGATTCTGTCAGGCAATGAAGCACATGAAGCAGAGTGTGGCCTGAAGAGGGGGCATGGCCCAGCCCTAGGGAGAGTCTTTGAGAGCTGAAGAGAGGCCCCCAGACCTGAGGTTCCCCACTCCTGCCCCATCAAACTACCAAATCACCAAATTTTGGAGTATTTCAGGCAACTTTAAATGATCTTCAGAAAACACGGCGCCTGTACAGAGAAGGTCTTTCTTCCTCTCCACACACTACCATTCCCCCTCTCTCTCTTCAGAGCAGGGATAGCCAATGTAGCGCCTGCCACAACAGCAACTGCCATCACCTCTGACCATTGACCCTGCTGGCTGAGGGTGATGGGAGCTGTAGTCTGACAAGATCTGAAGCCACCCTGCTTTAGGGCATTCTCTCCAGCGCAGGCTAGATAGATGGAGCTCTCTCTCCCCTGCCCGCTTCCTCTCTGGCAGCTCAGATGAGTCCTTGCGACGGAGGTCCCCCTTTGGCAAGGTCCCCCTTTGGCAACCGGCCTCTGCCTGCTCTGTTTTCAATTACAATGGGCTACGCAGCCTCTCCGCCCCCCTCTCCCCTACCCTCGTACTCCCTGCAGCGGCTTCCACTGCTCTCTGGAAAATATGATGACTCGGCAGCCCCCGTTTCCAGGCCTTGTTCCAGCTGCTGGGTGGAGGAGACGCTTGAGGTCTATTTCAAGTCCAGCTCTGCCTGCAAGACTCTGGCTTCCACAGGTCCTTCAGCTGTCATTCCGTTGTCCTGCTCTCATTTCTGGCAGTGTCTAAGGCAGAAGAACAAGGAAATGCTCAGTTAAGCAGCTTTGGAGCTGACGGGGACCCATCTGTTGCATGATAGAAAACTTTAGGAACATAGGAAACTGCCTTTTGCCGAAGCAGACAACTGGTCCATCTAGTCCAGGAATGATGACACTTGACGGGCAGTGTGTCGTAGTCTCGTGCTGAGTAACAACATGCAGCGGAGTGGGAGGCCGGCCAACCAGAAGAGTCTCTGAGGTGTACTTGTCTGGAGGCAAAGTCAGCATCCAAAGTCAGGTCCAGTCCTAGAGTCAGGCGAGCAGCAATCCACACGGCCAGATGGTTCAGGAGTTAGGGAATCCAAGATGAGCAGGAAGCAGCAAGTAAAGGCCAGGAACTACAAGCCTTGTTACCAGCATCTGACTGCTGCTGGAAGCTCTTCTTAAGAAGGCTGAAGCCAGCTGGTTCTCACCAGTGCCTCCTCCTCTGTGTCCTTGAAGGCTGATCAGCTACAGGTGGAGTCACTCCGCCTTCTCCCCCTTCAGGCTGCTGTTCAGCAGGCGAAGCCCATGACACAGTGGCTCTCCAGGGTTTAAGATGAGATGCTGAGGATTGATCTAGGGACCTTTTGCGCCCAGAGCATCTGCTCCACCACTGAGCTGCAGCCCTTTCCCTGAAGGCAGTATGTAGTCCTGCATATGGTGACTGAAGGCAGGTCTACACAGCAGGTAGACTGGCTCCCATTTTGTGCAGGGCTGGTTCTGCAAACTGAAAATCAGGAGCTGTGTGGGATGATGGGCAAGTTTTATTCTGCATCCACTATAGTTTCTCCTTTTCATGCATGCTCATATGCATCAGGAAAGAATTACGCTGACCGGGGTTTTTTTCTGTAGTTATGCATATTCATTTTATGCACATTAATAATCGTACTTCTCTGCTACTGGGTTGGGGAACTCTAACAATCCAGAGGCCATGCCAGTAGTGGGTGGGACCAGAGGCAAAAATGGGGAAGGCAATGCGTAAAATCCTCCACTCCAACACACACATCGCTCCCTCCAGCCAAGCTAGAGGCATTATCCCAGCTCAAGAAGCACTCCAGGAGGGCACGCAGCAGAGCCAGTGTGAAATGTGGCCTGGGCACAGTCCCAAGGGCCAGATGGAAAGGCCTTGAGGGCCACGGTTTGCCGTACAAGACAAAAGCATATTAGGAGCACAGGTACATCCACACATGAGTTTCCAGTACTTTGGGCTGAGTATTTAGAACTAAAACGAGATGATGTCACCTCCGGAACGAATTAAGTACTTAACCTGAGGTACCACTGTATAGGCTGGTGGTGGCATTGATCTGCATAACAACCCAGTGCGCACCTGTTTCCAGCTTTTCTTGCTAGAAGATACCCCCAAACTAAAGCAAACTGCTGCCAGAATAGTGGGACTAAGAACCAGAGCACAAATAGGTTTCTCCATATCATTCTGTGTATTTCTTCAGCAATTATTTTAAACTCTTTGCTGCCTCTTTCTTTTCCCCCTTATACCTTATGGTAGCTGCAGGTAGACTGGAGAATATATTAATTGCAAATTATCCTCCCAGGCCCCCCATATGTGCAGAATGAACAAAGTTTAAGGTCCCACTTCTAGCAGCAAAGCAAGCTGGCTTCCCCCTTTTTTAGCCTGCTTAACAAAGAAATCGGGCAGCAGGCTGAAGAGTAAGCTTAAAATATGATTTGCTTACTGCATAGCCTTGCACTGATTTTCAGCTACTGCAGTGGTAAAAACTGGACAGGTAAAATACTTATATTTACAGTAAAAGCAGTCTCCGGCTTGTGCCTAGGACTGAAGCAAGTACAGGGCAAGTCTGCCCTTATGGGTGGTTGAAAAGAGAGAGAAAAAGGGGAGAGGGAGGGAAATGCAAGTTACATGTGCCCTTTCCCTCCCATGAGAAGAGGGGAAATAACATCACACAGAGCCCTCTCTACCAATTATGTTTTCTATGGTCTGACTATTTGCTTCTCAGCAATTCAGCTCGAAATTAAGCTGGATGTTGTAGCCATGAGGTCTGCATTTAGATTTAGAGTAAAGATGGAGGTTGCAGACTGATTGAATTAGTCTTTGCTAGGCGCTGCAGGTATCAAGTTACCCAGATCCTGGGATGAAGGCTCAAAGGCTGGTCCTCATTTCTGAAAACTCAGAACGGCCTCACATTTTAAACAAAACAAATGGGGCTCCTGGTTAGACAATAAGGAGAAACGTGGCAGTCTTTATATGAGCAGAACTGGAGATTGATTCTGAGTGCTGTACTAGTTAAAAGAGTCTGCTTAAGGCAAATTGCATTGTACTGCCTTGTGAGCATAGGGAACATTACTCTCAAAATACAAAGCCCTTCTTTTAAACTAGCTAAGTGAACTGGTTTTCCATAAATCACTTACAACAAAGCCAAAGCATTCAGGAATGCTTTTGTTGCAAAGATACTGTAGTTGAAACTACACACTGTATTGTTGCTGAAGCTCCAAGGATAATCTAGCATCTTCCACCCTCCTGAAGTTCTAGTTTGCAAAACAAAATTCACTCTTCCTTCTTTTTCCTGACCCACATGCAACTATGTCTCCCAACCCAATGGAAGAACAATTCTTCCTCTGGCCAGACTTCAGTTAATCCTGATCCTATTCTCTTCCATTCTCATTTCTCCCTAACCATGGCTGCTGCTAGTCCAGTCTTTCTAACAACGCTTGGGTCGTGCTGCTTTCCTGTGCCTTAGCCACAGCAGAAGAGTGTGCATTATGCACTGTGATCTGCCTAGATGAGGGCTTAAAGCTGGCAGCAACACCCAATTCAAAGGGAAACTTAAAGCCTGCGTACTGGGCTGTCTGCAACCACGAATGCCTGGAAACCAGCCTTTCCAAACAAGCTTCCCATCCAGGAGCCAAATGGCCCCCCTTCCTCCTGCTCTGGCCAATCGCAAGAAGCTCCATCCCTCCCTCCCACCTCCCCAAGAGCAGCAGGCAGCTCTTTCAGTTTCCCATCACCCTGCGGAAAAAGCCTAGAGTAAAGGATGCCCAACCACATCCTTGGGCTCCTTCACCATTGGGCTTGCTCTTTCCAAGGGAGTCTTTGCTTGTTTTTAAATAGCCTCATGTTACGTTCTGAGCCTTGACTGTGTTCCCGTTTTATAAACAGCACAACAGAGTGGAGGAAACAATATCATTTTGCATCAGGCCCCAATTCACTGCAGAAATGTTTTTGTTTTGCTTTTTTTTTATCCCCATCAATCCCAAAGGCTCTCCTGGAGAGTAGCAATACATTCAAGTGCATTAAACAGCCTGTGAATTAAGAAAAACACACACATAATAGATATTAAATTCCCCTAACGCCCCCCCCCCCCAGCTTGAAATATAGCTCATTTTAAAAGGCATGTTAAATTTCAGAACATGCATTTTGCTTCTCTGGGCAGTGAAAAGTTCAAAGGGTTCAGAGATTTACCTGGGTTTGGCTTCCTTTAAAGGCTTATTACAGTTATTAGTATATGGATTTATTTACAAATACAGTTTGAGCAAAGGTGGAGGCGCACAGTTTAAACGCTCCAATGTTCAAAGCCTAATCCTACAGCAATCTACTCAGGCTTGAGGTTTAGGCAAGACAGCTCCCCTCTCACTAGGAACTAACCAGGAAATGTACAAGTGACTCACACACTTTCTTTCTATGCTTCTGGGCACCATGCACATGCTTTCTGCCTCTCTCTTGTAACACTAGACTTGTGATCACCTAATGAAATTGATTAGCAGTAGCTTTCAGGGAGCTGCTGTGGCTGCACCTCCCCACAGGGAAAGATGCTTGGGCTGCCCCATCACATGATACCTGAAAGCACAGAAAGAATATATGCAACTATTCACTGTTTCCTAGTAATGTTTGAAATGGTTCTAAGACCCACTGCAGAAGTTACCACATCTCACCATCCCCTGCAAATAATTACTCGTGCAAGTGGTCTAGTCACATGAGCAGAAAAGCAAATGCACACAACAGCAAGACTCTTCTTCCATGAATAGGAAAAAACCATTTTCAATAAGGAAAAGAGGAAACTGCCTTGTATTGAGTCAGATTATTGGTCCATCTTTCTCAGTATTGTCTTCTTCACTGGTCTTCAGCTGGTGGGTAAGGAGGGCTTTACCCAAAGTGAGTCAAACCAGCAACACAACCATCATGCAAGTTAAGAAGATGCTCCAAATGTATCTTTGCATTCAACACGGGGCCCATGTCTGGAAAAAATGGAAAAGTATTGGTACACTGTCAGGCAGCAGTTCTCCAGGGTCTCAAGCTGCAAAGACAACATAATACTGTAATAAATAATAATAATAATAATAATAATAATAATAATAATAATAATAATAATTTAACTCTGGGCGGCTTACAGCACATATAAAAACACAACAAAACATCAAACATTAAAAAACAAAATATCCTATACAAGCAACAAACAACCAATAAATCAACAGAAATTAACAACAAGAACAAGAACAAACAGTCTACAGTTATACCCAAATAAAAATAACTACCAACTCCAACTACACATTTAACCAACACCAACTCAACCAAAGGAACTTCAATTAAAACAATTTAAAACATTTTAAAACATTTTAGCCAGTTGCCGCAAACCAAGAGTTGTCCCAGCAACGTCCCAGTGGCCTCCCAGGAGCCTCTTTTGGCTGTTCAGTGTGAGTCAGGGCCCTGCCTCTAGGCCAGGTGAAAATGGGCCTTTCAGCAGGGAGCGGTCTTCCTTCCAGCACTCATAGCAGCAGCAATGTAAATTATTATTAATAAAATTACTAATAACAATAACAACATAAAGTTATAATTATTTAGAAGACATCTGAAGGCAGTCCTGTATTGGGAAGTTTTTAATGTTAGATGTTTTACTATGTTTTATATATGCTGTAAGCCACCCAGAGTGGCTGGGGAAACCCAGCCAGATGGGTGGAGGAGTCTTCTTCTTCTTCTTCTTCTTTTCTTCTTCTTCTTCTTCTTCTTCTTCTTCTTCTTCTTCTTCTTCTTCTTCTTCTTCTTCACAACAACAACAACAACAACAACAACAACATTGAAAGCCAATTCCTTATTTCCAAAAATTCTGTGTGCTCTCAAAGAGTTACAAATCTCAGCAACCTTAACAAACCTCAGTACCCAGAATTCTTTGAAGAGAAAAATATGCTTCAAGTGTTCTTTTGAGGTATAGAATATACACAGCCTCAATAAGGTGACTTTCTCTTCTGCACATGTAAATGCCTGGGGTTTAACCTGGGACTCTACCACTGAGTTATAGACCTTCCTCAAATGGTAAAAACCTGTGTGCATCATCTGAAGAAGGTTCTTCTTCTTTCCATAGAGTGTTCCTCCACCTCAATCCATTTCCTGTCATACAAGCTGCCTTGCCGTTCCTACTAAGCCACCCACACAAACTCTAATCCATAATGCACACCCAGTGATCTTTCAACACTCTTTGAGTCCCTGAAAACTATACGCAGGAATTAGATTTCAGTCGGGTGTAAAGAAAGCAATGCAATCTTCCTTGCAGGGAGATTTTCTACCTCTCACGGGCTTGTCCTCTCTGCCTCAGGCTCTAAAGGTGAACCAAAAAACCCTAGACCACACTTTTAAATGCATCTTAAGATATACCATATTGGTGTATGCATCTACACCAAGGAAACCATAGAAAATGCTAGCGTTGACTTACTGAGAGAATCCAAGATGGATCTCTCAGATGATAATGATTTGGTATTCCTGTATACTTAATGACTTTGGATAAATTTTGAGAAGGGAGAAGAAGAACTGGTATTTTCTTCTACCTTCAATTTTCTTTTTGGTTCTAAACCAGAAACTCAAGTATTATTCTTGAAGAGCACATCCACCCAGCCTGTGAGCCACTGAGCCAACTGCAGCTCCCTTCCTCATGCATGGCAGCCTACAAGAGCTTGAAAATCCTCTCATTTTTGATGACTGCTTTAGGGGCAAAGGCTGGGGGCGGGGTGTCAAATGTGTGTGATCAGTCATCCTAAGTCTTTCAGCCTGTTTAAAATAGATTATATTGAAAGATACTTCAAGTTGTTTGAGAGATTGGGATAACGTATCCCTTTTTTAATATAGAAGGAATGGGTTGCATTGCAAAACATCTATAATCAGCATGTAATGACAGCTTGTTAGGAAATGTATTTGGTTCATTTTCATTACATATGTTAACAAAAGGTAGTGATTCCTACCTTTCCTTTACCACACCAGCAACCCTATACAAGTAGGCTAGACTGGGGGCCAAATTAGATTTTGTACCAATGAAGACCCTCCCGTGAACTGCAAAAAGCAGTTGACCACAGCAAAAACGCTTTCAGAAAACAGGTCCAAAGTTGCTTAGGCTTCCCTGTGGCTATTTACGAAACCCAAAATGTACATATTAATTAACACCACACCTAGTTTGGTCCTAAGAGGTATTGTATGCAACATCTTCTCATGTCTTCTCTGTTGTGCCAGCATGAAACGCCACTCACTGAATTTTGCAGGCCCATTTGCTGTGTGAGAAATGAATGCCCAGGAATTTGGCAGCATGTAGCCAAAGTACAGACATAGCAATGGTCCAAAAGGCTGAAGCCCCTTCTCACTCTCACTGTCATTCTCTGCCATGTGCTGTGAGGGGTATATGTTCAATTAAAAAATATATGTGTTGTTTATTATACCTAGTTTTTTTATCTACCTACCTACCTACCTACCTACCTACCTACCTGAATCTAGTTTTTTATCAGTAGTGAAAAGGATGACAAAGCTTGTAGGGTATGAGTGTGATTATGAGTATGGGACGCGGGTGGCGCTGTGGGTTAAACCACAGAGCCTAGGGACTTGCCAATCAGAAGGTCGGCGGGTCGAATCCCCGCGACAGGGTGAGCTCCCGTTGCTCAGTCTCAGCTCCTGCCAACCTAGCAGTTCGAAAGCACATCAAAGTGCAAGTAGATAAATAGGTACCACTCCGGCGGGAAGGTAAACGGCGTTTCCGTGTGCTGCCCTGGTTCGCCAGAAGCGGCTTAGTCATGCTGGCCCCATGACCCGGAAGCTGTACGCCAGCTCCCTCTGCCAATAAAGCGAGATGAGCGCCACAACCCCAGAGTCGGTCACAACTGGACCTAATGGTCAGGGGTCCCTTTACCTTTACCTTATGAGTGTGATTAAGGTGTTGGACTCCATAGTGTGACAACTCATTAAGCTCCTTATGTAGGTTTAGGATTTTTAAAACATTTTCATGCCACGTTTGATATTTGCTTTTGAGGATCTGTAGGATTTTGTGTGACATGTGTATCATTGCACATGTGTATACAATGTGTGCGCTTCAAGGCAACCCTTGCAAGCAAAGGTTTGAAAGTTGTCTTGTTGTGTGTGCATGATTCACAAATTGTAATGCTTTTGTGTGCATATGGTATTCTTCAGTGTATGCATTCAAACTCTCAGCAGTGTTTGAGACACTACTTTCCCAGAGTGACAACCAGTGGGAGATGTTTGTTCCAACGAAACTCAAGCACATCATCAGATTGATGGTCAAAGCTTGCCAACGGTTGATGTGAAAATGTAACACGACGCAGAATATTTTATTGATCTAAAATTACTTAGAAGCCCGTATTGAGTCCAGATAATGACTGAATACAGAATACAGAACTACAAAACTCTTATCTGAAATGCTATGAAAAAACATCTACATCCAGGACAGTCATTATTTCAGTGAACTTCTCAGCTCTTTTTTTGTATCACTGTTCTGGCTCAGTGACTCGGTCAGCCTGAGGTCTCACTGTTCTTGAAACTCCACTGACCATCCTGGAGCTTTTGAGTTTATGGGAACTGAGACTCCTAGTGGGTCAGCGCTGCTGTCTGTTCATTCCAGGAGAGAGAGAACAGGCAGACATTTCTCTTTGGGCTACTCTACCACCCTGAGCAAGAAGAGTAAACCACCCCCCAGTCCCTCCCCGGCAACTTCTGTCAGCTTCGACAAACTTGTTCTCAAAGCAGAAAATGTCTAAAAAACAAAAGAAAAACCCAGGACAAAAGACGTCCTCTTGGAGACACACACCCATAGAAACAGACACTCCCACATGGAGGAACAGCGCTGGCAAGGCTTGCTCACACACGCAGCCACACACGTACAGCCTCTCTCGCACAGGGAACAGTCGATGCTCCCCCACACAGAGAGGAAGGCACACTCTCCCTCTCTCAGACACACAGGCACGCTCCTCGTCCTCTTATGCAGAGCCTCTCGCTAACTCACACATACACCTTTGAACTCCCCGGCAAACTGGCGGCTGGAGCTGGCATCCTGCATGCCAGGGCCCTGATGTCACAGGCCAGTGAGGAAAGTCTGCAGGAGTTGCCGTAGGGACAGCTGGGTGAGGAGGGCAGCTGCTCTTCGAAGAGGACTATAACTTGCTGCTGCGGCTGCCTTTCTCTGCTCCTCGTTCCCCTCTCTCCACCAGATGCTGTGGCTGCTGCTGCTGCTGCCCATGGAATGGGCCTCTTCGCAGGCGCATCTGCAAGCTGTGGTTGAGGTGAGTCCTCGTTTCTCTCTCTCTCTCTCTCTCTCTCTCTCTCTCTCTCTTCCAGTGCCTTTCCTTGCTGGCGGTGGAGGCCGGCTCCTCCGAGTTACAGCCAGCCTGCATTTCTCTGCTCCGCTGGGGGATGAGAGCATTCCTGCCTGCTGGCCACACAGCTGCACTGAATTAGCACCATTGCCCATTAGAGAAGCCTGGCTCCCTCCAGGAGCTTCCCCCGGCCTCTCCTCTAAATGAGACCACAGAACCCTGTGCCAAGGCAGTGCGCGTTAACAGGACAGGAGGACACTTATTGTGGCGCATGGGGATTCGCAGCGCTCAGGAGCAGGGCATGGGAAGGGGCATGGCCTAGTAGCAGGGCACATGGAGAAGGTCTTGGGTTCAGTCCCCAGCATCTCCAGGTAGGAGATGGACCCCTACCTGAAACCCCAGAAAGCTGCTGCCAATCTGAGTAGATAATACTGGGCTGTTTGGACCAAGGGTCTGACTTGGGAAAAGGTAGCTTCCTGTGTGAGGAGGCAAAGCCACACAGTGGGCCTGTAAACAGAGATGGGAACTTGTCATGAGTAATTGCCCTGGTGCTCAGTGTGTGTGGCACATTCTGCCGCCGCTCACACCTTCACCTGCCCGACTCAGAAGCACACCAGGTTCCCAGTCTGGATGCTGAGTCTGTTGGAAATGCTGGAATGAGGTGCATTATTATACTTTATACTTTTAGTCCTACTTGGGTGTTTCCTGCCAGCCTCTCTGGACTGCTTCCCACCCCCCACACACCCCCACCCCCCGGCTGGGGCACATGAACCCTCATCAGACGCAGCTCTGTGACCTGTTTCCATTAAGGGCCTGGTTCCTCCTTTCCCCCTCACAATGCATTGATAGTTGTAGAAATTTGCCTTTACACAAATCTACTGTGCGGCCAGACCTGGAATACTGTGTACAGTTCTGGTTGCTGCACCTCAAAAAGGATATTGTAGAGCTGAAAAAGGTGCAGAAAGGGGCAAGCAAAATGATCAAGGACCAGATCAGTTCTCTTTTATATATATATAATTTTTTTTATTAGTTTTCAACATATCATTTTCAACAATAATTAACCGTACTTTAACATCTTATACAATTTTTTGACTTCCATCAATCACATCTGAAAATTTTCCAATCTATTTACTTAATTTACATTTCTTATTTTCACTATTACATTTAAATCTCACAACTAATATCTCTCTTCTTTCTCTTCTTTGCAATATTTCATATATTTCTCCTTACAAAACCTCTTGTAGACCTACTAGTGTAATTTGTTGATTACAATTGCTCTTCAAATAGTTCGTATATTTCTTCCAATCTTCTGTAAATCTCTCGTCCTACAGGTTTCGAATCCTTCCTGTCATTTTATCCAATTCTGCGTAGTCCATTAATTTGGTCTGCTGTTCTTCTTTCGTTGGGACCAGATCAGTTCTCGTACAAGGAAAGGTCACAACTCCTAGGGCCTTTTTTTGTTCAGGGAGAAGGGAGAGAACAAGGAGGGATGTAAGAGATGGAAATTATACCTGGTGTGGACAGAGAGAATATTAGCACTCTCTCATAATACCAAAACCCAGGGTTGTCCAATGAAGCTGAATATTGGGACGTTTAGGACAGGCAAAAGGAAGCACTGCAAGATGTAGTAATGGTCACCAAGTTGGGTGACTTTAAATGGGGATTCGGCAAATTCACAGAGGCTATCAACAGCTGCTAGCCACAATGGCCTTATGTACTACTGCCTGAATCAGAGACAGTATTGCTGTAGTTGTTGGAGGGGCCCATTGAGCTCATGTCCTTCCCATAGGCATCTAGAAGGCCACTGTGAGAACAGGATGCTGGACTAGATAGGCTTTTGGTCTGATTTGTTCATTGACTCCGTGTGCTGGTTCAGGATTTTGGCCTCCCAAAATTCTCCACTCTATTTGTGTACAGAAAAAAAACCTTGTGTTTCAGAGCATTTCTCCAGAGAGAGGAGAAATTATCCTCATTATTATGTCACCATTAGGTGTGGCAGTAGCACAACTTCTCCATCCCCAAGTCCCCCCCCCCCCTTGTTGCCAAAGGGTCCTAGCATCATTCGGGATCATGCAGGAGATGGAGGGGAATGATGGCACCACAAAAAGGTGGATAATATTAGTAGAAAATTCTGCAAAATGGCTTTCTCTTTTGGGGAGGAGGGGGAAGAATGAGGTAAGATGAAGAAAGAAAAATCACATTTTTTATCTTCTAAGAAATTTCGGCTCTGCTCTAGAGAAGGTTGTTCAGCCAGGCAGGTGATTTCCCTGGCGATTCTGATCACTTTCTTCATGTCATGAGAACCATCCTGGAGGCAGGGTGAGGCCGAGGACAGGGATTGGTGTTGCATTGCCCTGCCACTTGCGAGAATTCCCCAGATGCATTGCATGAGATGCTATTCCAACCATAAGATTTACATACTTGCAAGCCTTTGAAAATCCTCTTTTTCGTTTGGGTAGTTTTCTGGGAGTCCAGAGATGCTGGACTCCCATAATCCTTGACCCTTGTCTATACCGACTGGTGATAATGGGAGCTGGAGTCCAACAATGTCTATAGGGTGCCTTGTTGGTAACTCCTGCACTATTCAGAACAAACAAAACAATATTCATCATCACACACAATTCATATGTGGAAATCATTGCTACAAGCTGTAATAATGGCCACACTAGCATAAATACCTTTAAAAATGAATTTCAAAAGTCAGGTTGTTCAATGACAACTAGTAATAATCTTGAGGGACAGAACTTCCTTCCACGTTTCATGAATAGAACTTCACTGTTCAGGATTAATGGATGTGGGGGGATACAACAGGAGAAAGCTATTCCAGCATGCCTTGCTTGTGAGCAATCCAGGGTCATTCAGCTGGGAGAGTTGCCAGCTTCGGTCCTTTCCAGTCCATGTAGCTCTGCCTTTAACAGCAACTTGATGCACAGACATTGGGAGGAATTCAGCTCCACATTGCTACAAATATTCCATCAGAATGCATTTCTGCTAGCCCAATGAAATTATCTCCCCATACATGCTGTTCTGGGGGTACTGCTGACCCCCACTTCCACTAATTTGTTGAGTTGGAAGGAAGCCTCATTGTGCTAGTGGAAGTCCTTGTATGGGCTTCTGCTAGCAGGACCAGTTAGTTGAATCTGGCCCCGGATAATGTTTATTTCCATCCTGCAAAAAAAAACATTGTACCCACTGATTTCTACACATCAGCCTGTTGTGGAAAGCAGACCTGCTCCTTTCTGCTGGCAACCTTGCTGGTTGCCATTATTGGAGACAGAATGCAGGATAAGGGGAATCTTTGGTCAGACCCTGTTAAGCAAATCTTAGGGGTTTTTGTTCTTGTCCAAATCTCATTGTAAAAGTAGGAGCCAAATTAGGACATGGGAGCTTAAACTGAACCTGATGCAAAGAGGAGGAACTCCCATAGATCATTTCTTCTTGGTTTTCCAACTTCACGTTCCTCCAACCTAACTATTGCCATAGGGCTGCAATGAGAGTGGAGGTGAAATCTAGACATTTTATGCAGTTGGGTGTAACTTTCCCCATTATTAAAAATAAAATTAAAAGCCTTAGGAGGTTATAAATTTAAGTGGAGGGAAAGTGTGGTGTCCATGTGCTTGACCCTCCCTCCCCATTTCTTTCATTTATAATCTCACCCCCCCCAACTGTTCTTCCACCGGTATCTTAGCTTTTGGTAAAAATGGGAAAATACATACCACCTTCCTATCACTGTTCCTCTATTTATGTTTACATATGCAGACTTACAGTGTTGTTTTACACACACACACACACACACACACACACACACACCCCTGTGAGGGAACATTGGCTGCATGTAATGCCTAGGTAAAGGTAAAGGGACCCCTGACCATTAGGTCCAGTCGTGGCCGACTCTGGGGTTTCGGCGCTCATCTCACTTTATTGGCTGAGGGAGCTGGCGTACAGCTTCTGGGTCATGGGGCCAGCATGACTAAGCCGCTTCTGGCGAACCAGAGCAGCGCACGGAAGCACCGTTTACCTTCCCGCTGGAGCGGTACCTATTTATCTACTTGCACTTTGACGTGCTTTCGAACTGCTAGGTTGGCAGGAGCAGGGACCGAGCAATGGGAGCTCACCCCATCGTGGGGATTCGAGCTGCCGACCTTCGAACCCACAGCGCCACCTGTGTCCCATGTAATGCCTAGTTTGGCCCTAATTGTTTACTTCAGGCACCAACCTTTACTGGCCACATACCAAAATGGGGAGAACCAGGGAGTCCACTACAGCTGCAGCATAATGACTTGACCCTTGTTACGAAGGAAGCAACCTGGATAATGCCACAAAGAGAAACAATTCAAGAGGCAGGGCTTGGCTATACACAGCAACAAGTCTGGCTTCCAGAGAGACGTACCAAGCTGGGAAGGGAGGCTGGCAGCCAGACAGACCTTACAGTTTCTGAGAGCCAGTCTGGGTAGGATCTGTAGTTGGACAGCACTTGGCAGCTGTCAATGCTGAGCCATTGACTGTGAAAAGAAGATGTAGCCTTCCACCACTCAGGCATTCCATGCTGTGCCCCTCCATTTGGATGCAAACTCTCTTCCCCTTTGAGGTTGTGGTAGCAATGCCTAGAGAGGATGCACTTCTGTTTTAAAACAGTTTCATGCACCCATCCCTGGTCATTAACTATTCTGGATGGGGCTGATAGGAGCTGGAGTCCAATACATCTGGAGGGCACCAGGATAGGGATGACTGGACTTAGTGATTCTAATCAGAGAGGTGTCCCCTCCACATATGGCAAGTGTGAGGGACCAGGCATAAAGGTGGGTATCTCAGGGGTGGGGAAACCTGTGGCCCTATCATCTGTGACCATTGGCCATGCTCACTGGGGGCGATGGGAGTTGGAGTTCAGCAACATCTGGAGGGTCACAGATTCCACACCACTGGGGTGTCATAACACTAGAGGTGTTGTGTCGCTTTGTTTTTATGGCAGAACAGAGATGCAGTCTTTTTCTGAGCCTTGCTTCTATCCAGACACCACTAAGGATTTTATTAATTTCAATCTCATAGGATGACAGATGCAACCAGACAGATTGGCAAAGGAATCCAGGAGTGGAAGGACTGCCTGACGAGAAAGGTGAGTTTTCTGCTCCTCTCCCCTGGGAGTTCCCAGACAGGGAAATCTGGAATATCACAGGAATATCCACGGTTATTGGAGCCAGATATATTTCCCTAGAGATCGCTCCAAGGGACAAAGTGAGGGAGTGATGGAGACCTAAGGGAGTGAGAATGTAATGGGAAGGTGTCCCTCAATGTTCTCACCTTCTTTTCCCTGAAGAAGAGGGAGAGATACTTTTTCTCCCCAGTGCAGCTCAGCCTTCAACTTCCAACTGGCTTTTATGGAGCCAAGCTTCATGGGAAAGGACACAGCTTGAAAAACCCTCCTTAATCTAAAGAGTCACTGAAAACTATTTGTGGCATTTGTGTATGTCGGGGTGGTGGTGGCATTCTTACAGTCCACAACTTTTTAAAAGAATTGGCTCATTGTGCACGTTGGGAGACCGCAAACCCTTTATAGGCAACCCAGTCAGATGGGTGGGTACTACTACTAATATGTGTGTGAGTGTGTTGAATTAAAATAGTAGTCAATGAAGGAAGGAGGGTGGAGATTGTGTTGCTAGTCTCTAATTTTCCTTCCTTCCTTCCTTCTTTCCTTCCTTCCTTCTGAGGAGTTCAGAGCAATATTCAATATCCAGTTTTATCCTCACCCAGGATTATACCTAAGGCTTAAAGGACAGTGACTATGCCAACATCACCTTCTAAGCTTCATGACTGAGTCTAGGTTTCCTCAGTCCTATTCTTACACTCTGTCCACAACACAACACAAGCTCTGTATCATATGTCCTATAAGTGTTTGTGACATTTGCACTACCACGTTCCATGCAGCAATGCACACACCTAGGGAAATATTCTTCTCCCGGCAGCATGTTTCTACAGACTGTTCTGGGTAAAAAGAAACCTGGAGCCAGTGCCGAATTGTACTAGGACTCCCTTATTCAGGCGATTCTCCAAACTATTGTTCACCTTTTCTGTGTATGAATTTCAGTGTGTTTTCAAGTAGCTAGAGATACACAGTAGTAGACAAAAGCTTCTGAACCGTCTTGGCGAAACAAAGAACTGTTAAATGTCAGATCTATTTAGGCAAGCAAGATGCACATTCAAGATCATGAAAAGTGACAGCAGCATTCTACAAGTGTTCTGCCTTAGCATAAAAATAGATGTTGAATTATGTAAGCTACCTAATGCTTGCAGGGATGGAGAATATTGTGAAGGAAAGGCCCAAAATGAATTGGCAAAAGTTATTATTTGCTTTCCGGCAACCAAGTCAAGCCAAATTCTCTTAACTCAGAGACTGCACAGATCTAGCATTTCCATCATCATCATCATCATCATCATCATACCTTGTCCATCTGACTGGGTTGCCCCAGCCACTCTGGGTGGCTTCCAACGTAAATAAAAGCATAATAAAACATTACACATTAAAAAGCTTCCCTATACAGGGCTGCCTCCAGATGTCTTCTAAAGGTTATATAGTTATAAAACCTTGAAGTTTTTATCAATATTAATTAACCTGGATACATGTTTGCTCAACAATTAATTGCAGCATGCAGAATTTCCACATAGGTGAGTTCAACACAAGCCACCAAGAATATATTAACAATTACAACATGCAAAAGTAGCACAGGTTGCACACAGACTTTGCCGGCAAGCAGGTAAACAGGGCATTCGACACACTTCTAATACATCAGCAAAGCATTAAATAAGGCCTTTGTCTCCAGAGAGAATTACACTGTAATCCTAGGAACACATTAAGACTTCATTATGTAGATACTTCTCCACAGTGAGTTAGAATTAGAAAGGAACAGGGCAAGGTCTGCCTTAAACTGCTAATTCACCTAATGAAACCACCCAAGGTGTCTGCAGATCTTGCATCCAAAACTCATAATTACCTCCACCAGGGGGGGAAAGCATACCAAAGTATTGTGGAACCTGAAAGGCCAACAGATTCATTGTGACATAAGCTGTCATCGACTAGAGTTCACATCTTCTGATGCACAAAGAGTTATGCACAGTTAGTGGATATACATGGGCATAGAGGGGAAAGATAGTAAACAATGAAGCCAAATAGAATGAAATGCAGGAGTGGCAGGCTCTGTTTACACATGTACATGTGCATACACATTGCAGACAAAGATTTCAGTCCTTGTATGATTGGATGAAACCCACCACGTCCCACCATTGCACACAAAAACATGCCCCATTGCCTGAACAGGGCTACAACCTATGATTATTCTGCGCAAAGCTTATATGTCAACAAAATAAACATTGTGGCCAATCACAACAGCAATGTGCAATAACACAACATTCCTAGCTTCACTATACTAATTTTTTAATTACCTACCTGGAGTAGGAGAGGAAACTATTATCTATGTTGATGCCATTTCACTCTGGAATGAAGTGCCTTCACAGAAAAATGATGGCTTTTAGGTTAGGAACAAAGTGTTTTCTAAAGACTGCCAATGGTTTCTGAATATTGCCATTTTTGTGTTGCTTTATTCTTTTCTGTAGAGACTGACTTGCTTGTCCTAGGTCAGGCATCCCCAAACTCGGCCCTCCAGTTGTTTTGGGACTACAACTCGCAACATCCCTAGCTAACAGGACCAGTGGTCAGGGATGATGGAAATTGTAGTTCCAAAACAGCTGGAGGGCTGAGTTTGGGGATGCCTGTCCTAGGTAGACACCAGAAGGGCATTGCTGACAGGGCATTACAAAAATTACATGTAATGCATTGGAAGATGAGCTGGTGAATGAACACCTGATGATATGGTTAGCTTTATGGATGATGTCTGTAATATTGTTGCTTGTATGAAAAGGAAGGTAGAGTTGGCATCTGGGCTTGTTGCAGAATCTGGCCCTTAGGTTTCTGTCTCCATTTGATGGTTAATTGTTGCTAGTGACTAGCCAGTTTCAATTGAGGGACTTTCTGCAAGTGCGGACAGGGCTACCACCCAAGGCCTTGTCCAGGATAGGCTGTAGATTATTCATGATGCATTGGGGTACCTTTACCTGGGAGCCATAGGTGGCAACAAGTTATTTTCTCTTCTGGATCTGAGTCGTAGAAGGATATGCCTGGGAGTCAGACTGGCTTTTTCAGTCTCTTATTTGCATTTCAGGGTGAGGGTGTCATCAGTTTCAGGAATGCCTGATGTAAATATTGAGTTCCTTTCTAAGGAGCTGGAACAAACGTGGTTGAATTGTGGGGCTTGACTACAGACAATGAATCATGTAGTGCTGGGGTTGCCAGCACTGCCCCCCCCCTTTGACCACTTCAAAATTGCTGATGGTCTTAGCAGACCAAATTATGATTTTCCTGTCTGTTGTTTAGCAATTGTAGATTCTAAAGAATTAAAACATGACTATTCTAATGCAGTGGATTTGCCTGTCATACTACTGTTCCTTTTTATAAACCAACCACTCCCACTCAGGTTCAGCATGAGAGTGAGGAGACTTTGCTGATATCTAAAGTTCCTCCGACTTTTTGGCCCAGATCAGGGGTAGCCAATGTGGTGCTTTCCAGTTGCTTTGGACTGCAACTCTCACCAGCCCCAGCCAATGGTCAGGGATGAAGGGAACTCCCCTGAGTCTGTGTGGCTCATTTGACATCAACGTGAAACTGATCCTTTAATGTCACTGGCTCAGTCATGTGGAATGCTCTTCCAATAGAGATTCAACAGGTGTTTGCTGAAAAATTTAAGTGCCGCCATACTTATAGAGTCAACAAAGAAACATAGTTAGCTCGCAATCTGTTTTAAATTCTTATATACTTTTTAGTGTCTCTGTGTGTGTTTGTGACAGCTTTGATTATATATTTGTGTGTGTGTGTGATACAATTATTTTAAAAAAGAAAAACAAATAATAAATAATATGGCGCCCACAACATCTGGATAGCATCACGTTGCCTACTTACCTAGGTGATGAAGGTGTTATTGATCTATGTCAGATGGAGAACAGGCCTTTGGGTTTGAGGGCTGAAGAAAGCAGACCCTGAAGGACAATACAGTTTTGAGCACCTTATGGTCTATCTTCCCCAGGACACCTCCTGAATGTGAGCATCAGCAGCCAAGGCCGCTCTGACTACCTCCTCTTGACCTGGGAAAGGCCCTCTGGAGGTGTCCGGGGCTTTTCACTAGCCCTTTATGACTTCAAGACAGACTCTTTGCTGCAGAATGGATCAGCTGGGATCGATGCCACCAGTTTCGACTTCCAGGGCTTGCTTCCTGGGACACGATACAGCATTGAAGTCACCGTGCTGCTGGTCTGTGCACGAAACTACAGCAGGAGAGTCACCGGGCAGACAGGTAAGTGGGAGACAAATGCTGCGTGAGGCTATTCTGAGCATAGAGTTGGTTTATATTTAGAAACATGGACATTGCCTTTTCTCGCTTTCATTCACACACTCAAGACTCAGCATGCCACATTGTGTAATGGCGGCCTCCCCTTGACATGCCTGGCTGTGTGCTTTCTTCAAAAGTTGAAAGTGCTCACTTCTATAATAATCATAATTTTATTGTTTATACCCCACCCATCTGGCTGGGTTTCCCCAGCCACTCTGGGCGGCTTCCAGAAAAATATAAAAAATAATAACATTTCAGACATTAAAACCACGCTGAATAGGGCTGCCTTCAGATGTTTTCTAGCTTACTGAACAAGTAAAAAAACAACTCAGAGGGTCAGGGTGGAAGCAAGAACCACCCTGGCTTGTGAGCTGCTATGCCATGGAGGAAAGTCCCACTCGGCTAGCACTATGCCTTGCACTAGTGCAGATAGTTCATTGAGCCTTGCCCTCAAAAATCAAAGCCGCCATTTCATTGTCAAAGCTACCAGCTACCCATAAAGAAAGGAACTTTTGCTTTCATTTAATACCTTCTGCCACTCGTATCCTCCTTAGAGTCTGAAAATACGTGGCAGAAGATGCTTCTGGGAGGCTGTCCCAATCACAGCTTTCACACTGATGTTCATGCAAATACAGTGGTACCTCGGGTTACAGACGCTTCAGGTTACATACGCTTCAGGTTACAGACTCCGCTAACCCAGAAATAGTACCTTGGGTTAAGAACTTTGCTTCAGGATGAGAACAGAAATCGTGCTCCAGTGACGCGGCGGCAGCAGGAGGCCCCATTAGCTAAAGTGGTGCTTCAGGTTAAGAGCAGTTTCAGGTTAAGAACGGACCTCCAGAACAAATTAAGTACTTAACCTGAGGTACCACTGTACCATCAAAGGTTAGAAAAGTGCAGGATCACTTTACAGTATACTTGTTTTTTTCTATGACATCTACAGTGGTGTGAACTTGATTTTGGATGGAAGAAGAGCTTCTGCTAGCTCTTCCAGGCTGAATTGCTTTAGCTGTGTCAGGCTAAATATAACATGATGTACCAGTACTTGCGGTTCTACATCCAGTATTTAGCACAAATGCAGCAACATCTGGCTATTTTTTTCTGCTTGCACATCCAAGTTGGGCCAATAAAATGTGTGTCTGGCCCATCGTTTATGCAACACTATACCCTCTTGTTCACAACTTCCTGATGCTTTGCTGGGGAGGGGGAATACTTTGTTCCATTATCCCTTCTCAGCATTTGCCATTTCATTCCAGAAACATCTGAATCGTATAGCTAAAAGCAACATATTGTTTTGTGCATGCAACATTGCTTTTATTAACGCTGCAATTCTAAGTATTTCCTGCTTGGAAGCAAAGTCTCATTAGTTAGAATGAAACTTGCTACCAAGTTAGTTTTCTTAAGATGGATCACAGCTTATCCTCCAAAGCACTCTGCATCTTATTCTTTTGTACAGCTGCAGAAGGGTTTTTTATCTTCCTCCCTGGTTTGCAATTTACATGTACAATAATATTGAAATCAACTAAGGCAAACTGATTTGCAACCTTTCCCTGTGACTTGCACAGAAACTGAGAGCAATTGTCAGGCTCTGCAGGCAGCTGGCAGCAAAGTTAGCTCAGAGTGATTCCATGGCCGCCTGTTCCTAATGTAATGGTACCACAACCGTCTCACAATATCCTTGTGGACTTTGGAACAGTGGGAGCCACTAATTGCAGAAACAGCCCAAGGTTTTCTGTTGGAGCAACTGATACGGGTCGTTCTATTACAGACAAACTGTGCCCAGACAATTCTGTTACAGAGAAGTGTTTTCCAGGCTTATGAAAAATTCCTTTGATCGCAGAACTTCGTGTATCAGTCACCAGCTGAAATTTGCTGAATGCAGTGTTTTCACAAAAACTGTTTTTACCACAGCCACACATTTGAGGTGGTGTACGTTTCCATTTAAGTGCTTTTTATTGTCATTCAAGCTGTAGCAGAACCTCATTGCAGTTTGTGCTTGTGAAAGTGCCTCTGAAGTATAGCAACAACCAGGGTGGGAGCTAGGGTAGGATTGCACCTGATCCACGTCCCCACCAAAATCATAATTCATAGAACCGTATAGTTGGAAGGGATTCCAAGGATCCTCTAGTCCACAACCCTCTGCAATGCAGGAACCCTACCTAAGTATGGCCTTCCAAACTCAGTTTCAAAACCTCCAATGAAGGTAAAACATGCTATATGCATTACAGTGGTGCCTCGCAAGACGAAAAGAATCCGTTCTGTGATTCTCTTCGTCTAGCGGTTTTTTCGTCTTGCGAAGCAAGCACATTGACGGATTAGTGGATTAGCGCTATTAGCGGCTTTTAGCGGCTTTTAGCGGCTTATCTGCTGATCGGATCAGCTGATAAGTGGCTTAGCGGCTAAGAAAAGAGGGGGGGAAAGGGAAAAAAACCATCAGGAACTCGCAATACATTGTTGTCTTGCGAAGCAAGCCCATAGGAGATTCGTTTTGCGAAGCACCTCCAAAACGGAAAACTCTTTCGTCTAGCGAGTTTTCCGTCTTGCGAGGCATTCGTCTTGCGGGGCACCACTGTATTTAGTAAATGAAATTTACTTTTTAAAAAATAATGTGTTAGGTGAGATCACTGGTTGTAGTAATGATTTAAATCCTGCAAATATTTAGGGTGTGTACCTACTGTGTGATAATGTGCATTCGGCGCTGGATGCAGGAACCTTTTTCGGGTGCTGTACACATGACCTCATCCCCATGTCATCCCTGCCCCCGCACTAATGCTTCATCTGCTGGAGTGCTTATAATCCATTTTGTGCTGAGAATGCACTTCTCAAGCGCACGCTGCCGGCGTGTGTACACAGAGCAGGCTTTCTCAGGTCACCTCCTATTGGGACAGACCTTCCGGCCTTGCAGGACTGTGCCACTCCCCCTCCCCATATTTAACTTGTCTATGAATGAAATAGTCAAAACAGGAAGCAATACCATACCTTCGTTGTCTCTGTATGGTGATGCACACCAGTATATCAGCACACCAGTTTCCAAAGACTGTAGAAAACACCTTAAAAAAAAAAAGTCTGTGGATACAGTAATTCAGGAGAGTAGATAACACTTGCAAACTAATTTTAAAACATGCCCACCTGTGTTTACAGACATCCTGGCTAGCAGCTGCTACTTTAGATTGTGCCATTGCATAAAGCTGTGTACAAAGGCAAAAAAGGTAAAGGGACCCCTGACCTTTAGGTCCAGTCGTGACTGACTCTGGGGTTGCGGCCCTCATCTCGCTTTATTGGCCGAGGGAGCTGGGGTACAGCTTCCGGGTCATGTGGCCAGCAAGACTAAGCTGCTTCTGGCGAACCAGAGCAGCGCACGGAAACGCCGTTTACCTTCCCACCGGAGCAGTACCTATTTATCTACTTGCACTTTGATGTGCTTTCGAACTGCTAGGATGGCAGGAGCTGGGACTGAGCAACGGGAGCTCACCCCGTCGTGGGGATTCAAACCGCCGACCTTCTGATCAGCAAGTCCTAGGCTCTGTGGTTTAACCCACAGCGCCACCCACGTCCCTTGTACAATGGTAAAGTCCTATGTAAAAAAGCATGCTATAATAAAATGGCAACTGTGCATTTCAGAGGTAGAGTGTGTACACTCTACCTTAATCTGAAAGGCAAAACTTTGGAGCACCAGGCGCTGTCAGTTCTCCCAGTTCCAGAGTCATCAGACCTCCTAAAATAATCCATGAATATTCACCAACTGTGTCTATCCAAGTCTTGCTGTTTATCGTTTTATTATAACTGGTGTTAATGTTTTACGTTATAAAATAGGGGGGTTGACTTAAAGATGTGTTTCATGTTTTTTGCCCTAGGCATCAAGATACTTAATTGTGGCCCTGGCAACAGCCCAGCACTTCTTTACCTATAGACACCCTGTTTCCTGTTTCCTGTGTCTGCATGCAGGCTGAGTTTACAGGACTCAGCTGAGCTGAGGACTGTGAAGCTTTAAGCATGCAATCATAGGTGCACTTTCCCAATCACAGTGGGTTTTATTTCTGAGTAAACATTAGTCGACTTTCACTGTGAAGTGTTCATATTTCAGTTCAGCGGTGGGGAACCCGTAGCCCTCCAAGTTTTGCTATAGTACAACTAAGAACTTAATTCGTTCTGGAGGTCTGTTCTTAACTTGAAACTGTTCTTAACCTGAGGTACCACTTGAGCTAATGGGGCCTCCCACTGTTGCTGCGCCGCCACCACGCGATTTCTGTTCTGATCCTGAAGTAAAGTTCTTAACCTGAGGTACTATTTATGGGTTAGCATAGTCTGTAACCTGAAGCATCTGTAACCCGAGGTACCACTGTACTTCAGATAGGCTAGAACAGAACTCACATAAAATACTTTAGAAATCTGGTCAGGATTTGAGAGAGATAGGAGCAGGTTTGGGGATCTGGTAAATATTCTGAAATGCTTACTCAGTGGCAACTCTGTTTTGGAACCTTCAACTTGTTTTAGCTCCCTTAGCTGTGCGGGACGTGATCCTCAGCTATGATGGCCCTTCTGTGTTAGTAGCCTCTTGGAGTGAAGCCCCTGGCGGGAAAGATGGCTACCAGCTGGTTCTGTACCACATAGACTCACAGGCACCTGTCAGGAATGTGACTCTCCCTAAAGGGGCCACCACCTTCCGCTTTGAGAGGCTTCGAGCTGGCAGTGAATATGCCCTGCGAATCACCACCCTGGCTGGATATTCCAAAACAAGCACCAGTGCACGTCAATGGACCGGTATGGAAAGTTGCTACTCTGACCTGAGGGCGTTGTTGGAGGATAAAATCAACTCTGTAGAGACAGAAGCGTCTCCAGAAATTAATCAGATACCTGGGCGGGGCTATGTTATCTCATTGTTC
The DNA here is from genome assembly GCF_965112155.1 of Podarcis liolepis. Lineage (NCBI taxonomy): Eukaryota > Metazoa > Chordata > Lepidosauria > Squamata > Lacertidae > Podarcis > Podarcis liolepis. The sequence continues at coordinate 32,762,604 of NC_139559.1, read as the reverse complement.
CCGCATGCTCAGGGAGTAGTGAGGGGAAAAGAAAGTAGGCTGGGGCTAATTAGCCATGCCTGAGATTAGTTTATGACACCCATGGAGCTTATGAGGCCTGACATTTTATCTATTTATTATAAAGTGATTTATGACTTGCCTTTCAGCCCAGTGCAGTCCCTAAGGCGGCTTACAATTTAGATAGGCAATTTAGACAATTGTTGTCTATGGAGTAAGACTCACCTTCAAGCAGCCAGGCAGAAAAAGATGACAACCGGTCACTGGGAATCACAAATGGAGACACTGCTGTTGGTGCTCATGTTCTGGTTGCAGGCTTCACATGGCCACAGTGAGAACAGGATGCTGGGCAGAAGGGTCTTTAGCCAGCTCTGGTGGGGCTCTTATATCCCTGTGTTCTTAAAACTGATCACTTTCTCTTCCATTAGGCCAAAGGCAGAGAAGTTGTGGTTCTTGCTGGACTCACAACTCACATCATCACTGACTGTTGGCCATGGTGACTGGGGCTGATGTGAGCTAGAGTCCAACAACATCTGCAGGGCCACCTCTGCTTTAGGCTACCAGCGTGCCATCAAAAATTGGCATATGTATGTGTGAGCAAGGCAAGCAAGTAAAAAATGTCAGTGGCTTAGCTGCTTTCACTGACTGATTTGTTTGCAAGGGTACTGGAGTGTCCTCTTCTGAGGACTGGGGACTTCCATGGAGTGGGGACTCCTCTTCTTGGAGCAGGTGGTTTCCTGTAGTGAGTGATGACTCCCTTCAGCTTTCCTTTGTCCCAACAGCTCCTGTTGCCCCCAAGGCGTTGGCATTCCATAGCAACTCCAGCTCCAGTCTGACAGCCTCATGGGCCAAAACAGAGGGAGCAGAATGGCTCCATCTCACTCTGCAGAACCTCCACACCGCAGCTGAGAGCAGCACAGTGTCGCTCAGGAGAGGCCTGTCCAGTTACGTCTTCCAGCACCTGCAGCCGGGCACCCCCTATCGCCTAGGGATCAGCGCTGCAGCTGGGATTTACCTAATAGAGGGGCCCAATGTCACAGCTTATACATGTGAGTATGCAGCAGAATACTGTTCAAGGCACTTGGAAGTCAGGTAGGCAGGCCTAAAGTAGAATGAGAGGCTACTTTGAGCCTATGAAACAGAATAAGGCAGGGTTACAATAACAGGTAGTCTTATCCTGAGAGACCTAGAAGCTTGCTCTGAGTCTGTTTAATAGGGATAACTAACACACACGAACATGTGTATAGTGCTTCTGGCTGTGAAATAAAGACAGTCTTATTGTTCTTTTCGCATTATTTGGTGCTTGTGTTTCCCTCCTGTAATAGAGGCTCCATAATTTACTTTCTGAATACATGAACCACAGACATTGTGTTTTACGTTACCAAAGCAGTGCCAATAAAGTTGAGAATTTCCAAAAGTCAACCAGACTTTTTCCAGTCGGTGGGCGGGGGAGGGGGGTTTCTTAGTGCAGGAGTATCCCCCAGGTCCCAGTGACCATTTCTAAAAGGCCATCCCTATATTCCAGTTGACTAGCTTTCATGTTTGGCGAATCCAAGCTACCTGCAAATCGAGCCTTTGGTTTTTTCCTCACTTGTATTATGCAAAGCAACTAAATTCATTTCCTTCCTTTGAAGTATGGGTTTCCCTTACATCAACTGTAGTTGCCATCAGGGAGACTTGACATTGTGTGTGTTTGTAAGTCTTAATATTCAAAATATTCCCCTATTTCTCATAGAACTCAAGAGCAGAGCAGGTACATCCCAAACATCCCCCTTTGTTTACATCACATTCAGATATGCACCTGAAATAGATGTCAAACCTCCAGTTTTGTGCTCCACTTATCAGTGCTAGCTTGACCCTTCAATTATCCTAAGAGTTGAGATGGAGAACTCTGAATCATATGAGCAGCTAAGGGTTTGGAAAGCTATCACAATCTATTTACTAATTATTCCTAAAGCACCTAACATGATTTGTTGGCTCTGAATTAAGGAACACATAAGCTCTGTCCACAGGTTTTCAGACCACATCACACTTTTCCAACCTGGTGCCCTCCAAACTACAACTCACATCAGCCCTGGCCAGCATGACCAATGGTCAGAGATGATCATAGCTGTAGTCCAATACATCAGGAGAGTACGAGGTTCAGGAAGGCTGACAACACCCTATTTCTTGGCAATTCATTAATGGTGAACACTGATCCTTCTTTTCATTTTTTCCCCAGACCCCCTGAAACCAACCAATGTGAGCTTGGTCAACAGTGGCAAAAATAACACTTTGAAAGCAACATGGAACTCACCAGCTGGAGGAAGAGAATTCTATCTGGTGATTCTGCAGGAAGGGGAGAGCAGGACACCTGTCAGAAATGTATCGGTGGCAAGGAACAGCACACAGGTCACCTTCCAAAGTCTGAGCCCTGGGAAAAGCTACATTGCCTTGGTGACTGCTGTTGCTGGACCCCATAAAGCATCTACAAAGAGCATCTCTGCCTGGACATGTAAGCAGGGCTTGAAGTTCAGATCCTGCCGGGAGGCAGTGGCTCCTATAGAAATGCTCTGCTACTTGTTTTGGGTAGGAGGGTATTTCAGTTACCTGACTGAAGGGAATTCTGGTAAGGTGAGGACACTCAGGGAAGAATTCAAGATAGCTTTAAGGAGATCACTCTGTCAGTGCAAGCATTTCTACTTGCTAGATGGAATTATCTCTCCACTCCTCTCTTCCCCCACACTATTCTGGGGCTTCTTCCAACCCCTCAGCCAACTGGAGATGAGGGCACAGAGGGAGGAAAGGGTGGGGAAAAAACCCATTGCGCTAGTGGGGACCCGTTAGTTGACTCCATCCCTCACTTTCTTCAGAGCCAACACTGATGCTTCATCAACTTCAACCTAAGGGACCACAGAAAGAGGTTTCTTCACCACGGGGTCATAAAGTATGGTTCAAAGGCAAATGAGGGCACCAGCTTGCTGAAGCTAAGCAGGTTTGGGTCTGGATGGGTGACTTCCTGGAGTCATGTGCACTGCCTTGGTTTCCATGAAAGACAGGATAGAAATGCAAGATTTTTGTTTGTTTAGCATTCCCAACCATCTGTCAGGGTCAGTGAAGAGAGACTCCAAGAGAACAGTTCTCTGTCTTGGCTGGGGCTTCAGTTATTAGGCGTTGGACAAAACAAATATTCTGAGTTGACTTGAAGAGGAGACCTTTCTGATAATTATGTCCATCTTCTACTCTGGAAGCTGGGATGGGAGAAATGTCACAATGAGTCTTCTGGGAAAGGGTTATTTTTTTTGGTCACCCTTTCATTCTACACTCCCAAATAGGTGCTCCCCAGTTCGTATCAACCCAGACCTTTCATAGAAGGCCCTGTGCATAATTTTGTGTCTGTCTTTCCCCCCATCCAGATCCTGCAGCTCCACCAGGTGGGAGCTTGTCGAGCCAAGGCAGTGCCCACATGCTCCGTGCTCACTGGCAAGAGGCGCCTGGGACTGGCTACGTGGCAGCATTGTACACCACGGAACCCCACATGCTGGTGCAAAACAAATCCGTGCCTAAGGGTCATAACAGTCTGCACTACGAAGGGTTAATACCAGGCACTCGCTATTCCTGGGAGATTTGCACCATTGCTGGGCCCTACATCTCCCCGCCCCTCGTCCTTAGCAACTGGACACGTAAGTGCCATGGGAAGTCCAATAGGTTGTCATGCACATGGCTACCATGTCCAGGCCTTGAGAGTTTCCTTGGGTAATTGAAGGGGAAAAGGAGCTGCCACTGAAGTGGGAAAGGGGTCTGGGTGGGTGCATGAGAGACAGGTGGGGCCTGTCAAAGTCCAGTCACCCCCAAAGCCCTGGAGCTTAGTGAGGAGGTGATTTTAGAGCTGAAAGGCTCACGATCTCTTTCAGAACCGGTGGCACTGGACTGACATTTCATACTTTTGCCTTTATCGTCACCACCATTTCATTTGTGTGCTGCCTTTCCACTTATGCTCAAAGCAGCTGACAGCAATACACCACAAAATCAACAAGAACTATTTCACAATAATGATACAGCAGCATGTAACAACATCACAAGAAAACAACATTTCAGTACTGTGAATGTAGGCACCTCCTGGTGGAAGCAAAAGTAATGAGGGAGTCTGAGCAGTTTAACCTTAGTCCTAGCCACTGCTGCTATGTCCTCAACAAATTAGCAAATAATAAAGTCCATCTGATCAAATCGCAAAGCCTCAGCTTCCCCAAAGGACCACTGCACCTTTGGTGTCATTATTTGCGCAGTGTTAAGGCTTCCAAAGGCAAAGGGGTGAAGAAGCTGGAGACAAACCTCAAAAATGCCTGAAATTGGTCTGATCTCCTCCTTTCAGATCCTTTGCCTCCGGAGCATCTGAGCCTCAGTAATGGCGGTCACAGCACCAGGTCACTACGGGCTTCTTGGCAGAGTCCCTCTGGGGTCAGAGGCAATTATGCAGGGACTCTCTTGGAAACTAAATCCCAGTTGGTGGTGAAAAATGTAACAGCGACGAAGGGTGGGACAAATGTCACCTTTGACGGGCTGATCCCAGGGCGTCAGTATACTCTGAAGATGATGGGAGTGGCTGGACCATATCCATCCATCATTCAAACAGCCAGTGACTGGACATGTGAGTATGCCATTTTCTGGAGAGGTAGTTGAGGGTTCTCCCAGCAAGTTCTGTCCCTGGTTGATTTCCACTGAGTCTCGTATTTACCCATGAACAGGAGAGAGAAGATGTATCCCATCTGAAGGAATAGTAGAGGCAGGAAGACAGGGAAGTGGCTGGTAGGGATATTATGAGGCCTGGTTTGGCCTTTGCTGACAGAGGAGTTTATCCTGATTCAGAATTGCAGTGTGTGAAATTTTCACAAGCGTTTCAGACTTTTGAATTCGGACCTTTGACCTTTCAATTTCAAAACATTTTCAAACTTCTCTTTTAAAATCTTAATTCTCGTTGATGAATTTAAGGCAAGAAACAAACCGGTAAAGTAAATAACTTTATACTTTTGCCGCCCAAAGCAACAATAATAAAAAAACAAACCCAAGTTCCAAATCCAAAACTATCCATAACTGGTAAATGTTAAAAAAAGAAAAAGAAATGGATCAAGGCTTCATTTGGTTTGTTAGGGGTTTTTTTCCTCTCCAAATTAGGAGAATTTGCATGTGTATCCGCTTCCACCCATTGCCCAGGTTTCTGATTTCCTCCTCACACCTGAGCAAAACATAAATATTGTTTGGACCATACAAGAAGTATTACTCTCTCTTGGAGCACAGCATCCCCACCCTCCCTGTATGAATCATATGGACTTTTCCTATCTGCATATATGTGACAGCCATGAGTATGAAGTGCCTTTAGGCTGCACATCCCATTTTCCCCCAGTGGATAAATATTATAAACCTGTGTATATGAAAAGGTAAATTCATAAGCATCTAGCCCCAAAGGGAAGTTACCTGTAACATAACCAATTGGGACCATTTGTGGATTGAAGTCAGGGTGGGTGGGCAGAGCAGAGTGTCTGGACTTGGAGGGTAGCAATCTCCTCACTGATATGAGTTTTTCAGGAGAAATTAAAGCTTGCTGGTATTTTGGTCCCACAACTGCACCCCAGGTTTTTAGGTCTCATGCACATGTTAAATAAATAACAAATAGCAACCATTTCCCAACACCCAAGAACACCTGCCCTTGTGGAGAACATCTGCATTGGCTTCTGTATCTCACCTCTCTTTCCTCCCTGAATGTAATTAGATCTAATGGCTAATGAGTCATCTCAGGCTGTGTCTTTTAAGAGGGCAGGGGGAATGGCATTAGGCCCCTTGCCAGTGCCCCTGGGCACTCTAATCTAGTGTGGATGTGATGTAAGACAGTGTCCTGTTCCCAGTGCTGAAATAAGAGTCTGCCAGTCCAATGGGATTCTGTAGGAGAATTAGGGAAGGAGATGCGGTCTTGTCCTTTGCATCAGAAAGCAAAATGTCTTGGCCTGGCATTGCTGTATGGTGCTGACCAGCCACTGAGAAATCTTTTTTTTCCCCAGACCCTTTGCCTCCTTCAAGGGTTACACTGGCCAGTAGCAGATGGTCCCCCAGTCTTGTTGCCACTTGGGACCTGCCTCCAGGTGACAGAGACCAGCTCTTTTTGCGAATCTACAGCCAGGAGCATCCTCTGCAGAGGAACATCACAATTGGGCCAGGCATGCGGAATTTCACTTTTGAGGGCCTTCTTCCTGGCAGCCAATACTTCTTGGAGGTTATAGCACTGGCAGGACCATACCGGGCTTCAGCACAGGTGGTCTCTGCATGGACATGTGAGTATGCCAAAGAATTTCTGAACCGTGTGAGGGCTCAGTAGTGACACTCTCTTAAGCTTCCGTCATTTGTGCAATCTAACATCTCATCCTCTTGTTAACCCCAAGAATAGCAGATGCTCCAAGTGTCCCTATTTTCCAGGGACGTCCCTGATTTAGAGAAGGTGCCTCAGTTTCTGACTTGATCCCAGAAAATCCCACTTTCCCTTAGGATGTCCCTATTTTCATTGAAGAAATATTGGACAGTATGGAGTTATCCAACCCCCAAGCTGTCTGAAGGCAAACCTGTATAGGGAAGTTTTTTTGAAAAAGCATTTAATGTTTTTTATATATGTTGGAAGCTGCCCAGAGTGCTGGGGCAACCCATTAAGATGTGTGGGGTATAAATAGTAAAATTATCATTATGGAATGGGACATCCCTATTTCCATCGGAGAAATGTTGGAGGGTATGGAATAGGTCGAGTAACGTAGCATTGTAACAAAATTATTTGAGTGTTAATAACGCACTGCCGGTTAAACCACAGAATGTGTAAATCTAGGAATTTAGCAAGCAGGTGGCAAAAGCCTCTAGTGTTGGTGTGATGCAACCCAAGATGCCACAGTGATACATGTCACATTAAAGCTAACACAAAATGCCTCTGTGAAAGCAGCTGTGTGCCTGCTTCCTTATGCCACCATGATGTCCCTCCCACACACCATTTTTGTTGCAACCACAGATCCTCTGTCTCTGGCTAATGTCAGTGTGAAAAGCAGCCAGAGCCCCCAGCAGCTGACTGTGAGCTGGATGGAATCAGGAAGAGGACGAGAGTACTGGGTGCAGCTCTACTCGGGTGAATCTCTCTCCATTATCCGGAATGTTTCAGTGCCACATGGAACTACCCAGGTGACCCTCGATAGCCTGGTGCCAGGGACTCAGTACCGGGTTGAGATTGTCTCCAGAGCTGGACCACACCACATTTCCTCACAAACAGCCATTGGCTACACAGGTACAATGTTGCCCCCTTCTGTCTTTTCTCCCAGGCCAAACATTCTAGTTAAGTTCGCACTCAACACTAAGCCTAATGCGTTTGTTGACATTCATACACAGACTTTATGCTTACTGTGGTTTACAGTGTAAAATATTGACTTGCAATCTGAAATATCATAACGCAGAAGGGAACATGGGGAGGGGAGGGAAGCAAAGTGTTGTATCCATCTAAAACAGTCATATTCAGAATAGGTCCGCTTAAATCAATGGACGTAAGTTAGCCAATATTGATTTCGGTGGGTCTGACGTATTAGATACAACCCCCAACTTTTCCTTAGTATAACTTAATGACCTGGTGGAATGGCCACTGACTAAGGCAAATTGCAATGGGAGGAGCAAATGGGCATTGGCTCCAGCTAAGCCTCTTGCCTCATTAGAGTCTTGTTGACTCTTGTCCCTTTTTCATGATTACTTTTTACTCTGACATTTTGTGGTACTCGCTGATGACTCGGGTTCTTGCCTTGCCTGTGGGGTTGTTCAGAACCTACTTGTTGCTGTTTCCCTCCTGTATTTGTTGTATGGCTTGTGTGTCATATCTCAAAGGACTTAGAAACTTTAGAAAGGTTGCCAGGGGTTACACAACACAGAAATCAACAAGATGGCTGTCCCCTCAGGCATGGCTGTCTTCTCTGTCAACAGTTCTTTCCTGAACCCTTTGTGGTTCTCCTTCTAGTGCCCTTGATGCCACTTGCTGTGACGGTGACCAGCCACGGCTCCTCAGTGTTGACAGTGCAGTGGAAGGCCCCAGCTGGACAGAGAGATAGCTACATGGTCTCTGTGTCTGAAGAAGACTCCACAGCTATCAGAAGCCACACGGCTGTTGAGAAAGCCAGCACTAACCTCACCATAGAAGGGCTAACCCCAGGCATATGCTACCTTGTTGCAGTGTGGGCACTGGCTGGACCGTACAGCTCCACGTCTCGGAACAGCACAGCCTGCACAGGTGAGTCGGGTGGTGAATCCAGTGGGAAGAGAGGGTGTTACATCTCGGATGGAGGAAGATCTGTGAGAAATAATTGAGCCCATGCAGCTGATGATAGCGAACAGTGTTATGGAGTTACATCTGAATGTATTCTGATGCAAAAGACTTGAGCAGGTTTGGATGGTGGTGCAGCTCTTCCCTGCCCTGCAGCATGAGTCAGGCACTAGATCTGCAGTAACTGTCAGATATCTTCATACTCTGCTTTCGTGTAGCCGTTGCATAGACTGATCTTCTCTTTAGCACTGGGCTTGTGATTAGCAGAAGTTGACTACTGCTCCAGCTGTATCACTGTGAAATATGTGGGGTGTTGCTGTGCCATGGGAATCAACGTCCCTTTGTGTCTGAATGTACCCTCTTCTTCTTTTTCCCTGGAAGCCCCTGCTGCTCCTGTGAACCTGACCCTGAGTAACGTTGGCAACTCTTCTGTGCTACACACAGCCTGGGGAGAGCCTCCAGGAGGAAGAGACCACTACCGGATGGTCCTGTATAGCCTAGTGCCTCCAGGCATGGAAAGAGTTCGGGTTGTGCAGCCAAGCACCCAGGACTTCCTCTGGACGGGTTTGCCATCAGGAAGCCAGTTTGCTGTGCAGGTCATCACAGTGAAAGGCCAAGCTGAGGCCCCTTCGACCATTGCTGTTGAGTGGACATGTGAGTCTGACAGGCTAAGTCCCACCCCAAGGTTGAGGAATGCACCTGTTACCATCTGACATGCAGCTTCCTTGTACAGTTCTAGGCCTAGAACCTCTTTCCTCTTCTTCACTGGCCCATTTCATCTCTCCTCTCCTGGGTCTAGAGCCGAACTGAAATTTCTCAGAAGACATTTCTTTTCCTGAGAAAATTTCTGAGATTTTTCTTGTTCTTGCCTCCCCAGAAAAAAACCACTTTTTGTAAATTTTTATTCAGATATTCTTCACCAATATATATGGATTGGATACTGACAAGGCTTCCAGCACAGTTACTGCTATTGATATTTGCAGTAGTAGCAGCAAAAAGAAACAAAAACCTCTGAAGAAAAAGAGGCTATGCTACTCCCTCTGCAAATGGTGAGCCTCACATCTGAGAAAGTGTTGGAGAATTTCTACTTGGAGGAATTTGGTGGACTACACCCCAAAATTTCTTTGCACTTATAAGATGGATAATTTTGAAATGCCATTTGCACTCAGCTCGGCTCATCCCTGGCCCTTTCATTCACTCTGTTTAATTACCCACTTTCCTACCCCGTTACTGAATTCCACATGATAAAATGGAAGAATTTCCCCTCATGTTGAGGTATTACTAGCCTGGACCATCTTGCCTCACTAGAGGGAAGGGAATGTGAGAAGTTTGGGGAAGTGGAAAGGCTTGTTCTTCTCTAGATGTGTGGCTCACATGGGGGCAGATATGCAGGCAGTCACTGACTTACACAGGCCACAATCATACACACAGTATATAACACCTATCCTTTATGCAGACATCTTCCCAGCATGTGACCAATTGCATGCACAGAGATTTCTCCAGAAGATCCAAAATGGCGGCAGGGATGAGACATAAGACTCTCTGATCTATGTTATATAGAAAGGTGGACTGAACCAGGTGCTTCCAAGTTTTTTGGCCCTTAAGTTGGTTTAAAAAATGCCTTGTGAAAGGTTGAGTTGGACTTGGACCAATCTTGAATTCTCTCTTCCAGCCTGAGCTATTATTGATAGTTTAGTCCTGTCTGCATGCTATGCCATATAGATCCCATTGGATAATTATGATAGTTCCATATATTGCAGCTACAACAAGCAGCCTGTTCCTTCAGTCAGTGCCCTTTATTTTCTCATGCAAGTTCTTACTATTTCACAGCTCCTCTGCCTGCTACCTCTGTGCAAATCAGGAATGAAAGGCACCCACACCGGCTGAGTGTGGCTTGGACACCAGCCTCTGGTAGATTGGATGGCTACGAGTTGAACTTATATCGCTCAGGATCTGGTACCACAGCAGCACAAACATCTCTGGGGACAGATGCCACCAATTTCACCTTCTCAGGTCTGACACCAGGAGCCAAATACTTCTTTGAGATCATCTCAAAGGCAGGACCCTATAGGACTTCAGCAGGGAATGTCAGTGACTGGACAAGTGAGTAGCTCAGGCTAACATCTGCCATTTTAATCTGAATGTCAATTTCTCTGTGGGAGGGAAACAGTCAGCAAAACAACCTTTCAATTCATTCCAAGCAGAGTGTTGCAGCCTGCTGTGAAAGAAAGCAGCACTGTGGCATTTATGAGACAAAACGATGAGGCTGTCTGGCTGCTCTTATCGCCCAGGAAATAATCCTATCATTGCCTCTGCACCTCAGGATGAAGACATAGGAAACCAGAAATGGGATTACTCGGTTCACCCGTTTTATTCACTTGAACAACTCTGATTTGCAATTTCATTTAAAACAGCCCCACCTTCCCGGGGCAGGCCAGCATCAGATCAGTTCCTGCACTAATTTTGCCCTTCACAGCCTGCACACTTCAATAGCATGCCCAAGAGGTCTGTTCAGCACTGGCAGCCTTGAGCCAGGACACAATGGAGTCAAAGAGGCCACCAGAGTCCAAGGGTTAGCAAAGTTTGCCAGGGCCCACTGCAAGGAGTTAGTTTGGATGAGTCTCTCTTCACCACTCTGAAGGCTCACCTCAACCTTCCTCAACCTGATTCCCTCCAGATGTTTCAGCCTCAGCCAGCATGGTCGATGGAGTTGTAATCAAAAACACTGGAGGGACCAGGCTGGGGAAAGATGTTTTTTGTTTTCCTTCTTCCTGTAATCCTACACAAAGTCTCCGAGATGTGACTTAGGGGATCTGCTGACTTTTAATACAGCAAACCAATTAATACCCAACAGAGAAGAAGTGGAGGGGGACATTTTCATGACTGATCCAGGGTTCTTTTCTCTTCTGGTATTGCCTTCTTCTTAGGTCCTCTACCTCCTCACACAGTGCATCTGTCAAACAAAGGGCAGACTGACAAGCTGAGTGCTTCCTGGGGACACAGCGCAGGAAACCAAGATGGCTATGTACTAACACTCTATTACGCTGGATCAGGCACTGTGGCATCCAAGACATCTGTCATGAAGGATGCTACTAATTTCACCTTCATTGGCCTGAATCCAGGAAGTAAATATTTGCTAGAAGTTGCTGCTGTGGCAGGGCCTTACCAGATAGCAGCAGAGAATGTCAGTGACTGGACATGTGAGTATCCTAATGCACTTCTGTAGGTTTGTTTACACTGGATGTGAACCAAGTTGACTCCCCATTAATATAGGGGTGTCCATATGATGACCTCCTCATCCCAGCATGGATCTTTCCGCCTTTAAATGTGGGGTTTTCCCATCCTTGGAAACAGTCCAAAACAGCCAAGATAAAAAAATTCCTATATTTGAAGGGGGAAATGAAAACACCCATTGTCTAGCCTCTGGGTTTGCATTTAAGCCTTTTATGCTGATTGCTGTCCCATAGAAAACAATCCAGGTATCAGGAATTGTAGTGTAGTTTTGACTGGGGAGTAATGGGTCTGACTCAAAATAAAAAAGGAGTTCATTATTTTTCTGACTCAGGCCTTACTCCATACAAAAAAAGATGGTTTGTTCTGTGTCTGTAAACATTTTTAAAAATTACTCTGCTAATGCTAATGCAAATAAAATCCTTCATTATTTTATCCATCTCGCACAGGGTGGGGCTGTGGTTTAGGGAGCATGGGTTACACCAGGCCTGTAAAGTTAGCCAGTGTTCTGATACCCATTTTGCTAGATGGGGAGAGTTGGGAATCAGAGCCAGTGTATGACGAGAGAATCTTTCTCAGCCTTACCTAGGAATGGCAAGCAGTGAACCTGGGAACATCTGCATGCAAAGCAAATGATCTATCACTGCACTATTGCCCTTCTATTTTGCATTCATAAGGCTCCATATTCAATTCCTAACATCTCAGTAGAGGTGCTAATCTCAGCAGAGAGCCTCTTTCAGTCCAGGACGATACCACAAGCACCACTGCTCTGACTTTTGAACATCAATGGCTGCTCCTCCAGGCCAACTCTCTCCCTGTTTGTTCTCCCCAATCCCAAAGCAGATGGCTCTGTAGTTTTAGTGTCTAACTCACCCTCTCTTGCATTGTTTTTACACCACAGATCCTTGGGTTCCTCGGAAACTCTCCATAAAGGCAGAGAAGGGAAATCCAGCACTGTCTGTGTTCTGGACAAAGCCCCTCAGCAAGCCAGAGCGCTGCCAGCTGCAGCTGTGGCATCCAGGCAACAGCACCATGCTACAGCACCATGCCTTGACCCAGTGGCAGGTCCAACATGTTTTCCAGAGACTGGTCCCAGGGAGAAATTACTCCATATCCCTCAACTGCATCGCTGGACCATATACGAGCAGCTCTGAGACTGCGGTGATGCCAATAGGTAGGTATGCACTTGTCCTAGGGCAAGAGAATGTGGCAAGAACTTGCAGGACTTTTATTTTCTTTTTATTGCATTGGCAGTGGCAAAGTCTTGAAGACTGTGTACATGTGCCACCTTCTAATTTTCTCTGGATAAAGTCTCAGAGGACTGGTATGGAAGGAGCCTCAGAGGCAATGCAACCAAACGCATTTATATTATCCACTGGTGAGATTGCTCACTGCTTTCCCTTTAGTATAAAGGCTTTCTTCAACATACCCTTGGCTCTATCATTCCCTGACGGGTTCTGGTGAATCTTTCATTCCTCCAGGAGAAAATCCAGAACTCTTTTCATCATAGGGCACTCTCATGCATCAAGCTTTGTGCTTGTCTGTCCCTTTTTAGTTACAGAAATCTTCACGATTTTGTTCCTCTTTTCATGGAGTTAACTTCACTCTTCTTATCAGTTAGGTAAATTTTCCCACTTGTTTTATGGGTCTGGTAATGTCCTACTGCCTTTAGCCTTCAAAGTCTGTTGCTCTTGGTCATTTGTTAAATTTTGCTCTGCACCCGTCCCCTATATAGCAGTGGGGGAAGACAGAGCATGTGCATGCCTCACACCAGCTCTATAACAATTTGACAGATGTTTTAATATCATACAGAATGGGCTGAGAAATATGATGATAACAAAACAACAGCACCACTGATTTTTCATTTATAAAAGCCCCAATATTCAATCATTCCTCTTCTTTCAATATCAGCAGCAATGTATGTTTCCTGTTGTTAGTGTCCTGAGGAACTCTCACCTATGTACTCCCCAGTGAAGACACAGAAGCAATTTGCTTCTATTCCCCAGAACAGTTGGGACCAAAAGAAGGAGATGTTAAAGGAGAACGAGAACCACTTACAAAAACCCCAAATATATATGTCTCCATGCAACAAACCTATAACTTATACTGCCCCTTAGAATTTATGAACATCTCGCTTATCTGAGACAAACTGTTCAGGATATAAGATTCTGTCCTTCCCAACTAGGCCTGACCTTCTGTGCTAGGCCTGATCACCACAGCAACAACTGTGGGATGAAGAAGAACTACCGTATTTTTTGCTCTATAAGACTCACTTTTTCCCTCCTAAAAAGTAAGGGGAAATATGTGTGCGTCTTATGGAGCGAATGCAGGCTGTGCAGCTATCCCAGAAGCCAGAACAGCAAGAGGGATTGCTGCTTTCACTGCGCAGCGATCCCTCTTGCTGTTCTGGCTTCTGGGATTCAGAATATTTTTTTCTTATTTTCCTCCTCCAAAAACTAGGTGCGTCTTGTGGTCTGGTGCGTCTTATAGAGCGAAAAATACGGTACTCTCTTCTGTAACTCAAGGACCATATTCCAAGGTGGTGTAGGGGAATCTGTTGCAACCATTAGTCACCCTACTATGCATCAGTGTGTCTTGATGTGCTGAAGGCAGTGCCCCCCAGAAAAACGCACCCAGGGCCACTACAGCCCACCCCATGCTATGCTGGATGTGTGGTCGTCACAGAGACAGTCAAGCTGTGCCTGCTCAAGTTTTTGTGTTGTGTCTCTCCAGAGCCCACACAAGTGAAGGACCCACAGTGTCTCCCTGATAGCACAAGTATATTTCTGAACTGGACCATCCCTGAGGGTGATATCGAGTCTTATAAGCTGACAACAAAGAAGTTTCCCCAAGGAAGCCAGCAGCAGCCTGTGCTTCCTTTGGCTGTTTCCAGGGCTGATGTCACACTGACAGAACTGTCCTCAAACACTTCCTATCAAATCAGCGTTAGTGCTGTGGGCAGGAATGGCATCTCGGGCCCAGCCGTGACACTGCTCTGCAATACATCTGTGGAAGGTACGTGTCTTCCAGGCTCTCCGTTGCCACAGGTTGAAAGTGCCATAACTTAGTGGTTGAGCAATGACTTTGGATACAGAAGGTCACAGGCAGTGGCAGCTGGTAGATCCTGGGTGCGGTAGGGCAACTAGGTGAGGCTTAAGAGGTTGCACAGACAGGATATGGGGGCAGTTAAGAGATGTGAAACACTGAACATTTGAAATATGCTATTTAAACTTTTTATTTAAATGTACACCTGCTGGTGACACCCTAATACCTCTTCCTTTCTGGCTTTCCGAAGCAGTTCTCCCGCCTCCTGTGCGAATGGACACCCCCCAGTTTGACGCCAGTTCTAGAGTCATCATCTCCCCTGATATGTTCAGCGAGGAAAATGGCCTCATAGAGTATTATGGAGTTGTTGCCACCACTAATGAGTCTTGTAAGTATCTGCAACCACCATGGGCCATCCTTGTGAGGGGATTCATGATGCCCCCCATGATCATAACGTTGCAATGCTTTTCTCTCTGTATCTCCAGTGTTGAGGCCCACCCAAGACATCATCTCCCGCACATGGTATGACCACTATTATGGGCAGGAAGACTCTTACTTGGCTCTGTTGGTGCCAAACCCATTTCGTTTCAATGACAGCACCAGTCCCAAGGCCTGGCCAGTGACAGTGGGTGCAGACGAATGCAGTCGCTCTCGAAAGACCTGCAATGGAAGGCTGAAAAAAGATTCACAGTACAGGTAAGAGCATAAGAAAGTACCTAAACGGAACACTAAAGGCCTATCTGTTCCAGCACAAAGCCGTGTTCCTTGGTTCACTTGGGAAGCTCACAAGCAGGCATGATGGAAATGTTCCATCAGCAGATACACAAGGATCTGCTAATCAAAAATATACTGCAGGCTTCTCCTTACTCTTGACCATTGGCCATGCTGGCTGGGGTGGATGGGAGCTGTGGTCCAATAACATCTGGAGGACATCCAGTTGCAGAAGGCTGGTAGACTGTTTCTGCACATGGAGGTGTGAAATTAGGCAAGCTTAACTTGGAACAAACTAAGCTCATTCTTAAGTCTTATGAATATTGCATAGTTGTTTCATCTCAGCTCTGAAAGTGCTTACCACTCAGGAAAATGAATAGAATAGAGGCTGATGCAGCCTTGAGTCATCCTTTATGTCTCAGCGTAATGCACCTTGTGGAGTCATTGGAAAAATAAGGGGCAGGAAGAGAACCATTTACACTGCTGAACTATTTGGAGGGAAGGTGAGGTATAAATGTAATGAATAAATGAATAAAATTCTCCATTTTGTTCTGTTATAGGTTCAGCATTGCTGCCTTCACCAGATATAGTCAACAGGCTCCTAAAGTGTCATTCACAGCATTCTCAGGTGAAACAAGTCTCTTCATCTGGTTGCATTCTGGATTAATTAAGCCTCTAGTCTCTTAGCCAATTTCACTAGGTCCCTTTTGGCACCTCCTGTTTATCTTTCAAAATGATGAACAGTACAATCCTCCACATGTCTGTTCAGAAATGTACAGGAGTGCAGCCTCCTTCACAATTGTATTAATATGTTAATCTTGATGCTTCCTGAACAGTGAAGTGGTGGGTGGCAGGAATTCCTGGTGAGTGCCATATGTGTGATAGAGCTCCATGTAAGGGATATTCTCATGGCTGCCTAAACCTCTGGGTAGAAAGGGAGGAGTCTCATATAAACTGTATCTTTCACTGTCTTTGTGTTCAGCGGCAGACACCTCAGCAGCCTCTGCTGCTTTATCTGCCCCAGTTGTGGCTGGGATCATTATGGGATTCCTCGTGACAGTCACAGCAATTGCTGGATGGGTCCACTGGAAACATCTGAGATCAAGGAGGTGAGGACAACTGAAGGGGTTGCTGCTTTGGAAGGAATGATACAATGCAGGATTTTAGTATTTGAAGCTTGCCTGGAAATTAGCTGGCAAACCTTGAGTAAATCTAGGATGCTTCCAGAAAAGAGTCTTCTTGCATTTTTGGTCATCGCTTTCCTGTTTTTTGTTGCATGTGGAATTCACTAATCCAGGCTTCCTCAACCTCAGCCCTCCAGATGTTTTGAGACTACAATTCCCATCATCCCTGACCACTGGTCCTGCTAGCTAGGGATCATAGGAGTTGTAGGCCAAAAACATCTGGAGGGCCGAGGTTAAGGAAGCCTGCATGACTAATCCTTCCAAATCACAAATTCCTTTTATGGCTTTTGTTTTTGCTACCATGCCACCATTTCCCATCTACATCAATGAGCATGATGGGATATAGCTGGATTTGTCTTACCTCTCCCTCCCATATTCCCTCCCCCTGAAAATTGCTTTCTTTTTGAGCACAAAATGGCCCTAGATAGACTCTCTGAATGTTTCTAAAATACACACATTCATAATATCCAACAGGTGAGAAACTATGGACAGGTTTCAGCTAACAATTCCCACTAGAAGAAACACATGCAAGGACTTCCACCATTCCTGGCACCCCCCTATTGACAGGGGGGCAGGGGAACCCCCAGGACAGTACAGGAGCCAAAGAAGGGGGTGGGGATCATTCCATCTGGCAGAGACAGAATAATCAACATTGTGTGACATTGAAAATGCCCCCTATACCCCAAGCACATATAGAAGTTTGGGAACACATATAGTTCTCCCCTTAGGTGGGAGAGTCAGCAGTAAAGAAGATGCTTGTCTCCCCACTTAGGAATTAACCACCTGCATGTATGTGCCTTGCTTTCAGAATGAAAAAGGGTAACATCCCCCAAGAAATGGCCACGTACAGCCCAAGGTGAGTGAAGCTACTCTCGTGTCTCCCCTGCTCACTTAGTGTCATCTTCTGCCACAGCATAGGCAACAAGCCAGGCTTTGGGACAGGAGGAGTTGGGGGTCTGGCCATTCCAGCCTATCCTGGCAAGGAGGTGTTGTGGCACCAGCTCTCCTTCTAAGGTGTGCTGGTCCCGGAGGGGGAAAGGTACTATTACCGTAGCCAAAGTTCAGTCCAGAGTCACTAGCAGGGTAGACGATCACTAGATGAGACGCGAGGTCCGAAACAGGGAGCCGGGCAGGGGAACAGGAACGCTGGTAGGGCAGAAGCAGGAAGCCAGGCGGGGAACAGGAACACTGATAGGGCAGAAGCAGGGAGCCAGGCGAGGAACAGGTACACCGGAGAGTCAGAAGCAGGAAGCCGGGCGAGGAACAGGCACACTGGGAGTGCAGATCTAGGTCTGGGTAACAGCAGGTACTCCACAACGACGTTGCTCCCGCAACCTGGGACCGGGCTGACTGACCTTTATCTCCTTCTAAGGCCAGGGGCGGCCCCGGCCCCCAGGAGCCCCGCCTCTCCTGGCCTTAAGGCGAGCACTCCTCCTGGGAGAAAGCAGTTCCCTTCGCCTCTCTGCCCTAAGCCTCTGCAGTTCAGGAGAGGCCGAAGGGTTACTGGGCCCCGGGGGAGGCTCACCTGTAGACACTGAGTCCTCCAGCACCTCTGGGGCCAGAATGGTTTCACCTGGTGCCTGCTCCTGAGGATCTGGCCCAGGTGCAGGCTCCTCAGAATCTAAGCCTTGCCCCAGTTCAGCCGGCCCTGGAGGCGGGGACTCCTGTGCCGGCTGGGATTCCTCCGGTTCACTCTCAGACTCGGAATCCCAGGCCATCACATAAGGGCTCATCACGTGAGATTTCAGCTTGCTCTAGGCTGAGTTGGTTTTACTTCTATGTTAGTCCCAGAAAAATAAGGCACAACATTTAAATACCGTATTTCTCACTCTATAAGACGCACCAGACCATAAGACACACCTAGTTTTTAGAAGAGGAAAACAAGGAAAAAAAATATTCTGAATTCCAGAAGCCAGGACAGCAAGCGGGATCGTTGGGCAGCAAGCAGCGAGCGCTGGCCAGCCCTTCTCCCTCCTCGGGGAAAAGCCCCAAAGAGCCGCACACACGCTCCACACGGCTCTTTAAAGGGAGCGCTGAGCAGAGCCTCCTGCCTGCATTTGCTCTATAAGACACACACACATTTCCCCTTACTCTTTAGTAGGGGAAAAGTGCATCTTATAGAGTGGAAAATACGGTAAACAACTTCCTTCCCACCTCTTGTCCTGCAAGGGGATTCCTGTAGGGATGGGTGAATCTTCTGCAAAAGTTCTTTTATGTAATATACTGTATTGCATTTGGGTATGCTATTTTCAGTAATATATGAATCTATATGCACAATTTCCCCAGGAATGTGCATTTTGTGTTAGAATTCCTGCATGTTACTTGGCTGGAGAACTGCATTGCAGAATTCAGAGAAAGATGACTTTCCCCAAAGGATGGCTCTGTTTCAGTTCATATATTATTTCAGAATGTGTATTAGGCAGATAAGCATTTCTCCCCCAAGCTTAGATTCATGCCATACCTTGAAACTGAAGTTATGGTGAATTCTCATTTCAAACTGATATACCCCTTTTACTACTATAACAGTTTGCCACACGCCTGCTGATATATCTTCTATTACAAAAGAATGTTTTGTGTTTGTAATTTGAGACTTATCGAAAAGGAACCTGAATTTTACCTAACTTGTTGTGTATGTACATTGAACCACTCTCTCGGTATTTTCATTCTGCCTAAAGGAGGATCCCTGCACAGCACTCCTCGCTCTTATGTGCATCTTTATTTCTTGCAGAAATACCCACCGGCCAATCCCCATACAGAGCTTCAGGCAATATTATGAGACAAGGGCAGCAAATTCCAATCATGGCTTCTCTCAGGACTTTGAGGTAAGCGCTCCCTTCTTCTTCAAAGTTAATCCAGGCTGACTGTGAAGCCACGGTCAGACATCATCATCATCATTGATTGCAGGCTGCAGAAATTTGCCAGTTTCGTGCTTTTATTAGAGCTAAGTTTCACTACCTATGAAATATCCATTGAAACCAAGGCAGGTGAGCATGAAATGTTTCTCTTCTCCTCCCAAATCAACATACCGGTAATACTGAGTAGCATGCAGTCTCCTCTTCTTGTTACTAGTAGGTTTTAGTTAACCTAGAAGGAAAAATATTTCTTTGCCAGCATGTGCTGACTGCTATAAATTCAGGCAGAAGAGAGGCTATGTTCATGGCGCCCCCAACCATAACTGTACAGTGGTACCTTGGAAGTCGAATGGAATCTGTTCCGGAAGTCCATTCAACTTCCAAAATGTTCAGAAACCAAGACGCGGCTTCTGATTGGCTGCAGGAAGCTTCTGCAGCCAATTGGAAGCCACGGAAGCCGCGTCAGATGTTCGGGTTCCAAAGAACATTCGCAAACTGGAACACTCACTCCAGGTTTGCGGCGTTCAGGATCCAATATACATCTGTAGCTTCAAATATCAGTTTAAAAAATGGTCAAACCAGAAGAGGCCAAGGTTTTAAAATAAATTCAGATAAAATAAAAATGTTGGTTAAAAACATGGATGGTCAGTAAAAAAAATTGTTAGAAAAAATGTCTGGTTTGAAAATATGTTTTTAAAAAAGTAAGATATTTGGGAATCTGGCTGACAGCAAGAAATTGAAATTTATTTGAAAATAATTATATTAAATTGTGGAAAGAGGTTAAGAAAGAGTTGGAGATTTAGAAGAGAATGAAGCTCTCCCTGCTAGGTAGAATTTCAGCCACTAAAATGAATTTATTGCCCAGGATGCTGTTCTTATTCCAATAAATCCCAATTGTAAACAATTCAGGCTGTTTCAAAGAATGGAAAAACAATATTTCTAAATTTATTTGGCAGGTGGGAAAGCCAAATAAATTGGCTTTCTCTGACCTTGATACCAGACTTGAATGTGGTTTGTTTTAATTGCGATAATCTTTTGTAAGCTGCTTTGAGAGCCGCTCAGGCCATAAAGCCGGGAGATAAATATTCTAAACAAATAATAAATCCCCTTCTCTATGAGATTGGCACCTGACTCAAACTGACATAGGGGATCTTGCTGATAAAAGTTTTCTCCTTCTGTCCCACAGGAGCTGAAGGAAGTAGGGAAAGAGCAGCCAAAAACGGAAGCGGAACTGCCTGCTAACATCTCCAAGAATCGATATCCTCATGTTCTACCATGTAAGTTCTGGACAGAATTATGTATAGCTAATTTCCCCCCTCTTCCTAGTTGGCAAACTCCCTTCTCTGGTTGGTTCATAAATTTTACAAATCTATTGGATGTTGCAGTTTTAGCCATTTCCTGTCCCATGAATTGTAACAGAGCTGAAAGACGGTTGGCTACACCTTCATGCAACTTTTATCCCCTCCTCCCCTTCCTCATCCTTTTGCCCTTTCCCCTGCTTTACCCCACCCCTGAACAAGTCTCCTCCATGGTAAATCCCACTATGGTGTGCATGCATGCGTCTGCATGTGTGTGAGTGTGACCATGTGTGAGCTGTATGCCTGGTGAATGTGTGGTGGAGTGAATGTGTGTGTGATCTGTACGCACTGTGCGCACTGTGCGCACTGATTGATTATTTAATTTCTGTACCGCTTAATGGTCAGCATCCATCTGTGTCAGGAGGAGTGTGGTCAAGCTGTTGGATGGTTGTAACGCCTGCTGTGGCTGTAGAGACCGATGCGGGAGAGACATGTTGTGTTGCAGCTGGGGCAGATGAAGGCATCCGGTTGTGCTGCTGCAGATGCACCATTTCTGCGCTTATCCCAGCCATCATTCCTCCTCTGGTCACTGCTGTGGATACACAACCTGACTGCCTGTCTCCAGGCACTGTGGTCGTCTGCAAGGGATTCCCACACCATGGGGTTAATGTTGCCAACCTTCGCATCACACAAAAAGCAGAGAATTGGCTAAACTCTTCCACAGGGCTGCCAAGTTGCAACCTGGAGAATCTGATTTCACCTTTGTCTTCTGTGTACCTTCTTCCTTTGCGTGCTGTAAAGAATATTACAGTCCTCTGCAAACAGAAAGACCAGAGGAGAGGAGCACTTACCTCAAAATCCTAAGAGAAGCCACGATTGGAATTTGCTGCCCTTGTCTCATAATATTTCCTGAAACTCTGTATGGGGATTGGCCGGTGGGTAAAGATGCACACCAGAGAGAGCAGTGAATTTATATTGGTTTATATGTATTAGCAACTTTGTGTTTAATTTTTATATGTAATTGTGCAGATGATTACTCCCGAGTGAAACTGAGCCTGCTGGATGAAGAACCACATTCTGACTACATCAATGCCAACTTTGTGCCAGTGAGTTCTTTGAATACTTCTGTAACCTTACTGGCATCTCATAGGAAGGCGCAGGGTGTTAGGGCACCTGCAGCAAGATCTTTACATATGACAGGAATGAAACCTAAATCTCAGGAGACCTGGTTGACCATTAGAATACTCTGCAGAGTTAGGAACAAGATTTGATTGATTGATTGATTGATTGATTGAATTTGCATCACTATAGCTTCAGTTAGGACACAGCAGGTATATCATGTGGAGCAAACTTTTCTAATAATTACATTCTGTCACTATATTGTTAGTCTCTTTGGTTTCTGTGGAATGATAGAAAATCCAGTTTTTCTTTTCTTTTCAGTAAGTGGGAGGCTAATACGAAAATAGACAAGGATAAAAGGAAAACAAAAGATGGGGAGGATGAATCAACTGAGCAAGGTGTCAGAATATCATAACTTCCACATAAGTGTAAACATGGTCTAAAAGCGGACTCAGGCATGGACACCATGTTTTCCTCAGTCCAAATTTACTTTAGTCCATCTCTAGGCAAAGGCAGGCATAAGAGCAGAAGAGAAGCCGCAGATGTCTCTCAGCTGCAAGATGGGCCTGGCTTCAAAAACTGACAAAAACGGATGAAAGCAAATTATATTATCTCACCATCAGTCTTCCCACCCACCTGCAGCTTCAGGGGGGCTGTCTACTTTTAAATTTTTTAAAATCACCATATGAACATTCACACATTTATATGCATCCTCTTTTAATTTCTTAATAAAACCTTACCAGTTCAAAACCGCTCTGGTGATTGAAACTGGGTAATATGTCCTAGTGACATTGCAGGGACCAGCCAATCACCACCATGTGCGGCTAGCCTCTTCTTCAGACTTGCAGAGCTGTTTCCCCCAGAACATGTTTGGGTTTGGACTGAATGGAGCGAGGGCACTCCCTGAGCAGCTCTAAAACTTTCACTTGTCTTTCCTCTTTCTCCTGCTGTTTACAGCTGCATATTAAAGAGCTTGGATGTTTCCCTTATGCCTCTCTGGTGATTTGTCCAGGTAATGGCTAGAAAGCGCATCTTTATGTGTGTGCATGCAGCACTTGTATTTGCACACCCAAGTCTGCCTTGTGTGTACATGGTATGCGTGCATAATAGCACAGCAGTCATGTTTGCATGCTTGTGTAAGAACACTGTGCTTCATTTGCACGTTAACATCTAAAGTTAGAAAACAAGCCTCTTTAGCACAAGAGCATCTGTGTCTCCTTTGCAGGCTGCATTGGCTAAAAAGTGTGTGCCTGGCTGGCCGCTACTGGAAACACAATACTGGAGGAGATGATCTGTCTGATCCAGCAAGGCTCTTTTTGTATTTGTAAAAATGTCAGCAGCAGCAGATAAGGCAAAGGTGGTAGCCTCTCTTTTGCCAAACAAGGATCTGTGCAACTGCTCATTCCTAGCAGCCCCTCTTTTACTGAAAAATTGTTCACCATGTATGGAGAAGGGAGGCTTCGCATTGCTTTCGCTGAAGCCAGGAGAGCAAGAGAAATTGGTGCGCACGGATCCCTCTTGCTCTCCTGGCTTCAGGGATAGCCACCCGAAGCCCCCAGAGCATACTTCGCTTTGCTTTCACTGAAGCCAGGAGAGCAAGAGAAATTGGTGTGCACGGATCCCTCTCGCTCTCCTGGCTTCACTTCACTGGAGAGACTCTCCAAATGTTGATGGATTCTATCTGCTATCAGCCATTACCCAGCATAGCCAATGATCAGAGATTATGGAAGCTGTAGTCTCAACAATATCTGCAGGGTCACAATTTCCCCATCCCAAGTGTAGTGACTTCTGCTGAGAAGGTACCTTCTTCACTTCAGCTCTCTGTGGCACATTGTAACATGCATCATGATGTGGCTTGAGTGTGTTCATAGCACAGGCATGGGGTAGTGCACCGAGAAATCTTTCTTAGAGTTTCCGGTTGAGCTATCTGATCTTCCGGTTTCTTCAAGCCCAGTGAGGCAGCATTCTATGAACTTGCATTCCTTAAGCATGTGGGACTGTGCCTACTGCATTCTGTGGCTTGGAGAATGGGAGATCACCTGAGGAAGCCAGTGGGTCTTTCCTTCACTCTAGAAGAGCCCACAGAGCACATTAATCCAAGACTTTTTAAGGGTTTCTTGAAAAGACCATCTTTGATCTCTATTGACTCCCTGTGTCCTGAGCTGAATGTTGTGCATAGCATATGGAATATAGAAGCATTTTGGATTTTGAGCCTTTTAAGGTGTGATGCTATCCTACAGATCCACTGACTGAGGGATATTAGATAATGTGGCTCTACCAGCAGAGATGGAGTTACCAGCATGGTATGGTAACTCCCAGTGACATAAGTGGAGTTTTCCACCAGCTTGTCTGTAGTCCTGGTGTATGACCGGGGTGAACATAGGATTGTGCGGCTCACTGTGTTTCTCCTCCATTATTAGAAGGGTTTAAAACTTGCTGTTTAAAAATAATGGTGGAAAGGTGCCGTAAGGAATGTGCAACAATATTCTTGTAGGATGGAGAATTAAACCTCTATAACTTTGCTACAGCAGAAGGATGACTCAGAATGTACTCAGTTTGAATCCATACAGCTAAACATCAGTACCTCCATCTGTTAATAATTGGTTACATGAGAAGTTTATTTGGTTATGTTCATAAATAAGCACACAAGATATAAATGAATGTCACAACCAGTGTTGTGCAAAACATTTGGAGCCGGCCAAGTTGGTGAAGGCTGGTGTGTAGCATAAACGCATTCCAAACAGATCTGAAACACTGTTAACTGTTTTGGATGACAACAACAACAAGTTTATTATTTATACACCGCCCATGCTGGCTGGAGCTGATGGGAGTTGTAGTCCAAAACATCTGGAAGGGCCAAGTTGGAGAAGGCTGCCGTGAGGAAATAGCAAACATCTGCAAGACCATAACCACAACCATCCAAAACAAGTCAAGCTTAAAACTCATCCTATTGCTTTCAGTAGGACTTGTTCAGCACTGACATTTGCTGGATTGTGCCCTAAGTTCTTTCAAGGTATAAACTAAACTTTGCTCTATTTAAAAAAACAAAAAACAAAAGAACCCACACCACAATACAGAATAATTAAACCGAATCAATACTGTACGCTTTCCTTGATTGAAGAAAAGCATTCTGCGATTGCTAATTCTGCTCATTCATTCTTTCAGGGTTACAACTCCCCGCAGGAGTTCATCGCCACACAGGGGCCCCTGAAAAAAACCCTGGATGATTTCTGGCGGCTCGTCTGGGAGCAGCATATCTGCACCATTGTTATGCTGACCGTGGGCATGGAGAATGGACGAGTAGGTCTGATGGAAGCCCCTACTGTAGGGGCGGGGTCCCCCTTTTCAACCCATAGGCCTCTTCCCCTTCTTGGCCAACTTCCAGGGGCCACATGGCAGAGGTGGGCGGGGCTAGAAGCAGAAGCAGGTGGAGCAATCAATGTTAATTTACTCTTGCGCCCTTCCCTATCCTCCACCCCAACAAACAAGAAGCAGAAATGCATATTCTAGCCAAGTAGAAACACACAAAGCAGGGCCCATGGAAGAAGGGACTTGCTTGGGGAAAGATCTGGGGGTCCAGATAGAGAAACATGGAGGGCCACATTCAGCCCCTGGCCTGAGGTTCCACATCCCTGCCCTACTGTATATGGTCCAGGGAACAAGAGTTTTACAGCGTGGTAGCATCAGTTCCCCTCGGACAGGCAGTGGGAGAGTATTGATGGCCACTTGGGACCAATACTTCTTTCCGTCAGTATTGTCAGAGGCCTGTTGCTTTATATCTAGTGGAAGGGAATTCTGAGGGCCAGAAGTAGATATTATATGAAAATGTGTGTAACAAAAAAAAAATAAAGCAGACTTGGGAGGCTTTGATCTTGAGTGAAGGATCAGTGCCTCACCCTTTACCCACCAGACATTTCCCCACTCAAAATCATCCCCAGCAGTTTCTGCCCCCTTCCCTCGGAAGCAGAAAAGCACTCTAACAATTGAGATCTTGTGCATATAAGCTAAGAGTCCAGCATTTCTAATTGCCTGAGTTAACATCTTTTTGCGGGTGGTAGCTGATCAAAAATTTATAAACTTTTCTTAAATAATGAATGTTAAGGAAAAACACAAATTAAAGGCTACATGGTTAAAATTAGAAGAACCTATTGGCCAATGGGAATACCCAGAAGTATAGGAATGATTTATCATTGCTTGCCAGCTGAAGAGAAAGTTAACGACTGCGGTATATTACTCCTACAAGTTGACACATAATCATAGCCCAGTGTGCAGGAAATGTGGGACTGATGCTGGTTTTGCTTCATGGTAAAGATCTATGGGAGAGGGAAAATAATGAAAGCATTTTTATTGCTACTGCTGCTATTGTATCCTGCTGTGCCTCCAAAACAAGAGCCCAGGACAGCTAACGATGATCAAACCACTACTACAAGTCGCCAAATATAACTATAAAATATCCATAAAAACTGACTGATCAGCACAAAACAATCTGCAACTGGTATTAAAACAATCTAATTTAACCATTCATTTAAATAGTGACTGTCAGAGCTGCTTGAAGATCCTAGCTCACACAGGATCACGCTAGCCAGCGATCATTAAGTAAAAGTCTTTATTGAATTACAGTTTCCATTCTCACGCTGCTGCGCGCAACTCTACGTCTAGTAGCTAGATCGGCGAAGCTCCGTCTGAGTCTCCGCCCCGTGTGCACCAACTTAATATCCTAGCCTTGCTCCACCTTTTCCGCCTGACTGTCCTCCTCTGGGTCCCTCTACCCCCCGGGGTTTCTTCCTTCCGGGATTCTTCTGACGCTGACCCGGACCCTCCTGTCTCCTTGCGCCGGGCTTTAGGACCTGGCTCTCTTTCGGGGCTGCTTACTGCGCCGCCTTCCTCTGCATTTGAACTTGGCGCGCGCGCCCAACCTTCCACTTTCCTCTTAACCGTTTCTTCGCTCCCCGATGGAGGTGTGGCCACTCCTGACTCATGCCCTCCCTCCTGTGGTGAGCTGCCAGCGCTTCCCCCCTGGCTCCCTTCCTCTTCCCTGCTTCCTGGCGGTGACGCTGGTCCCGATTTCCAGCTGCTCTCCCCTGAGTCCCCTCTGGCTCTATCTTCCTGGGGTGCCCCCCTAGACTCCCCCCTTGCCCTGGCCACTGGTGCTCCTTTCTGTGAATCCTCTGATTCACTGGAAAGACTAGGAGATCTCGGGTCGTCGTCATCACTCATCTTTTCTTCTGCCTCCTCCCCTTTGCTCTCTGTTTCCTCCCTTGCCCGTGCCTCTGCTCCTAAACCCCTGACATCCATCCCCCCCTCGAAGCCCCCCATTCCCCCCTCCCCTCCTTCCGGTGCTGGAGCCGGGGGCTGCTGTTGCAAAGGGACGAACGTCGGATATCGGTCGCTTCCCGTGGCGGGTCTCCATCTGAAGTCTCGCGGGTCTTCCTCCCTGCTCTCGTCGACAACGGTCACCTCCGCTTCCATCTCTGTGCCGCCGTGCTCGAAACCAGGGTCGTCCCCGAAAACGTCCATGTCCGTCTCTCCCTCACTTCCTCCTGGCGGTGTTGCTCGTCCTGGGCCTTCCAGCCACCGTCTGCGGAACTGCTCCTCTGGTCTATCGTCCCACCAATACGAGGGTTCTGATGCAGATCCCGAGGGTGACCCCTCCGGGGAACGGACGTCTTGTGTCGGGTCCTCGTCCGAGTCGAACCCCCGGAAAGTGCTGGCCGAAAGCGTGGGCGTGAAAAGCCAGTCGTCGAAAAAGTCTGCTGGCATAGGTCTATGGGGGAAGAGGGCATGAAACTCGTCTTTGAGGAGAGGTTCGTCCAAGGCGTAGCCCGGCACCCAGCTGTTCGCACTGGCCGGGGTGCCCTCCTTGGCGAGAAAGTATTCTACCCCCTCTTCCCCCCATCTGGAGTCCAAAATCTCCGTGACTTCGTTGATGCGCTCCTTCTGTGCCACTCCCGCGTGCCCTGTTCTGTCTCTGACCGGACTCGGCGCCGTTCCGGGTTCCTGGAACCTGTGCGGTGCCTTGTAGGGAGTGAGCACCGATCTGTGGAATACCGGATGCATTCTGGAACCCTCCGGAAGTGCCAGTCTGAAAGCTACCGGGTTGACCTGCTCTTCGACTTGGTAGGGCCCCAGTTGTTTATGCCCTAGTTTCTTCTTGGCCAACGACCTGGCCGGCACTGCGTGGGCTGCTAACCAAACCCAGTCTCCCACGTGGAGCTCTTCGCCAACCCTTCTGTGCTTGTCCGCTTGTACCTTGTATGCGTGTTTGGCCAGCTCCAGGTGGCGCCTCAGCTGATCGTGGACTTCCTGCAGCTCCGACGCGAACGCATCTGCTGTCTGCGGCTCCCCCTCCCCCCTTCTTTCCAGTCCCGGGAAGGTTCTGGGGTGCCTCCCGTTGTTGGCGAAGAACGGCGTGACCCCCGTGGACACGTGCTTCGTGTTGTTGTAGGCGAACTCGGCAAGCGGCAGGTAATCCACCCACGTCGCAGGCTGTTGATTTGCATAACATCTCAGGTACTGCTGCATGATGGCATTGACCCGCTCTGCTTGCCCGTTGGTCTGCGGGTGTCTCGCCGACGCCAGGTTGATCTTGACGTTCAGGAAGCCCATCAGCTTCTGCCAGAAATTCGAGATGAACTGCCGCCCCCGGTCGGACAGAATAGACCGTGGCAGACCGTGAACCTTGAACACGTGGTCTATGAACAGTTTGGCGGTTTGCTCCGCCGTGGCCACCTTAGCACACGGAATGAAATGCGCCATCTTGGAAAACAGGTCCACCACCACCAGCACTGCCGTCTTGCCCCTCGAGCTGGGTAGATCCGTGACAAAGTCCAGGGCCACCCTCTCCCAAGGTTCGACCGGAGTTTGCAGCGGTTCCAACAGTCCGGCCGGCGGTTTGTGCACTGGTTTGGCCCTCTGGCAGGTGTCACACCTCGCCACGTAGTCTGCGACCTCCCCTCTCATTCCAGGCCACCAGAAATCCCTGGCTACTAATTCCACCGTCTTCTCCTTGCCAAAGTGCCCGGCCGTGGGCGCGTCGTGCAGCTGCTGCAGCACCTTGGCGCGAAGGTCGTCTCCCGGCACGTAGATGGCCCCCTTACGGATGAGCAAACCATCTCGTAGCTGGAAACCGTCGGCCGCAGCCGTGCCCCTTTGCACCTCTGCCATCTTTGCTTGCGCAAAGGAGTCATCCTGCAACGCTCGTCGCACCGCCTCCAGGTCCACAGTGGCCGCGGCGCACGCCCATACTGTTGGTGCGAAGATGTGCATGGCGGCCGCTGGCGTTGCATCCTCCAGATACTGTGGCTTACGGGAGAGGGCGTCCGCCATGATGTTAGTGTCCCCCGGGACATACTCTATGCGGAAGTCGAAGTTCGCAAAAAACTCCGCCCAACGTATCTGCCTCTGGTTTAGGAACTGTGCCGTGCGCCAGTGCTCCAGATTCTTGTGGTCCGTGCAAACCTGCACCGTGTGCTTGGCGCCGATCAGGAAGTGCCTCCACGCTTTGAACGCTGCATGAATGGCCAGCAACTCCCTGTCCCAGATGGTGTAGTTCTGCTCGGACTTGCTGAGCTTCCTGGAGTAAAACGCTGCCGGTCGCCACACCCCCTGCTGGTCCTTTTGCAGCAGGACCGCCCCCACGGCTCTGTCCGAGGCGTCTGTCTCCACCCTCATCGGCCTGCTGGGGTTGACGTGAAGCAGCTGCTCTTCCGACGCGAAGAGACGCTTGAGTGCCTGAAAGGACTGCTCCGCCTCCTCTGTCCAAACGAACTTTTTTTTCTTGGAGCTAAGCGTGTCTGTGATGGCCGCTGTCTGCATCGCGAAGCCCTTGATAAACTTGCGATAGAAGTTCGCAAAGCCGACAAACCTCTGGACCTCCTTCCGGTTGCGTGGACTCTTCCAATCCAATACCGCGCGAACCTTGGCGCTGTCCATGGCGAGCCCCTTGTCAGACAACTTGTAGCCCAGAAAATCCACCTCTGTCACGTCAAATTGGCACTTCTCCAGCTTGGCGTAGAGCCTATGTTGCTTTAGTCTGGTCAGCACTTCCTTGACGTGTCTGTCATGCTCCTGCTGCGATTCCGAAAAGATCAGGATGTCATCTAAGAAACAGACGCACGTCTTGTAGAGAAGTCCCGCCAACACGTGATGCATGAAAGCTTGAAAAACGTGGGAGCCATTTTGCAATCCAAAGGGCATAACTCTGTATTCGTAGGTACCCAGTGGCGTGAACATGGCCGTCTTCCACTCATCTCCCTCCCGCATACGAATGAGGTTGTACGCCCCTCGCAGGTCTAACTTGGTGAACACTTTTCCCTTCCGCACCTTCGCCAGGAGGTCGTCGATTCGGGGCATGGGGAAGTCCGACGGCTTGGTCCCATTGTTTAAAATGCGATAGTCCACGACCAGTCTTTTTTGGGGCGTGTCTCGCTTCTTAACAAAGAATACTGGGCTGCCCCCCGCTGCCTTGGACTCTCGGATGAAACCGCGCTCCAAATTATGATCTATGAACTGTTTGAGTTCCTGCAGCTCGTCCTCTGACATGGAATACAGTTTCCCCTTAGGCAGCGCCACCCCCGGCAGCAGGTCAATCTTGCAGTCATATGGTCTGTGAGGGGGCAGCCTGTCCGCCTCCTTCTCGCAGAAAACTTCCAAAAATTCTGCGTACTTGTGGGGAATCGCTTGCAGCGTGCCTAGCAGCAGCTGTGACTCCTCTTCCTCTCCTTCCTGCCGGGGCACGATGCAGTGTTCAGCACAAAAGGAAGAGCCGAAGATCAGCTGCCTCTGGTACCAAGCCAGCGTTGGGCTGTGCTTGTCCAGCCAACTCATTCCCAATACAATGGGCGTATCCGATAGTTGAGTGACATTGAAGCTGATGATTTCTTTGTGATTTCCAAGTCGCATCGCCATGGGCGGCGTCTGCTTCACCACTTGCCCCCCTAGCAACTCCCTGCCATCCACCGTGACAACCTGCAGGGGCAGTGTGGCCGGCAGCAACTGTATAGCGTGTTTGTCGACAAAGTCCTGCCCTATAAAGTCCGCATTGCTGCCTGAGTCAATGGTGATTGGCACGTCAGTGGTGATTCCATTGGGCAGCTGGAGAGATGCGGTGAGCCTCACCACTGGTTTGGGCGGGAGGGGGTTCACGGGCTGTAAAACCTCTGGGGACTGCGTCACTAACACGTCTGGCTGGGCCCCAGGGCCTCTTCCTCCAGCCAGACTGCGTCGTTTCCCTGCTGTGGTCCCCCTTGCTGCGGTGCTGCAGTCACCATTGCCGAGGCTGCAGTAAGCTTGTGGAGCCTCTGGGGACACTCTTTTGCCATATGCCCTGGCTCTTCACAGACGTAACACTTCCTGTTCCCTCTAGGAGGCTTCGCTTTCACTGCTGCCGGTGCTAGGGCTCTGGTTGCTGACTGAGCCCTTGCACCTCCAACCTCCATAGGTTCGGCTCCTCCTCCTGGCGGAGGCGTGGATTGCGCCCGCGCTGCTTCTCTGGGAAGGAAGGAGGGGCCCCTGGCTGGTTCGCGCCCTTCACGCCCTTCGTCCCTGCTCCACGGACGTCCTTCCAGCCTCACCCCCACTGCCAGTGCCCTCTGAACGACCTCCTGGGTGGTTCGGGGTCTCTCCCCCCTCGCGATCTCATCTTTAATCGAGTTGTGCAGCCCCTCCCAAAAGAGGTCTCTTACAGGAGCCGAATCTCTGTCCCATTCCAGGGCACTGACCAAGGCGAAAAAGCGGGCATGATACTGCCTGACGCTGGCCCTCCCTTGTCTCAGCCCATGCACCTCCTTCCGTGCAAGATCCACGTCAATACTTGATAAAAAACACCCATCCATCGCTTTAATAAAGGCATCTGCATTCTGGAGCGCCGGATCCTTATCTCTCCATAAATTGCGTAGCCATGCTTTCGCATCCCCATGCAAATGGGACATGATGAACCCCACTCTCTCTTGTTCATCTCTAAAGTCTTTATGCAGCAGTTGCAGTGCGCACAGTACGTCGGCTCTAAAGTTGGGATACTGTTGCAGGTTCCCATCGAAGTGAGAGACCAGCCCGCCTGTCCGTCTCGCCAACCCAATTCCCTCCTGCCGGGGTGTCTGCTTTGTCAGCACGTCTAACCTGACCTGGAGATCCCTGCAGGCGGCAGCTGCCTCCTCCTCTCTCTTCCTGGATGCGAGAGCCTCGGCGTTCAGTTGTGCCACTGCGTTTCTGAGTTCCTCTATCTGCTGCTCAGCCGTCATGTCGTCTGCCGTTCGTGAGCTCGCTAGTAGGCACCTGTTTCTCTCCCCTCCTCGAGGCTGTAGATGCCCACAAGAGTGAGACGGAGCTTACTGTCAGAGCTGCTTGAAGATCCTAGCTCACACAGGATCACGCTAGCCAGCGATCATTAAGTAAAAGTCTTTATTGAATTACAGTTTCCATTCTCACGCTGCTGCGCGCAACTCTACGTCTAG
This sequence comes from Podarcis liolepis, assembly GCF_965112155.1. Classification (NCBI taxonomy): domain Eukaryota; kingdom Metazoa; phylum Chordata; class Lepidosauria; order Squamata; family Lacertidae; genus Podarcis; species Podarcis liolepis. The sequence continues at coordinate 32,730,411 of NC_139559.1, read as the reverse complement.
TAGCTAGATCGGCGAAGCTCCGTCTGAGTCTCCGCCCCGTGTGCACCAACTTAATATCCTAGCCTTGCTCCACCTTTTCCGCCTGACTGTCCTCCTCTGGGTCCCTCTACCCCCCGGGGATTCTTCCTTCCGGGATTCTTCTGACGCTGACCCGGACCCTCCTGTCTCCTTGCGCCGGGCTTTAGGACCTGGCTCTCTTTCGGGGCTGCTTACTGCGCCGCCTTCCTCTGCATTTGAACTTGGCGCGCGCGCCCAACCTTCCACTTTCCTCTTAACCGTTTCTTCGCTCCCCGATGGAGGTGTGGCCACTCCTGACTCATGCCCTCCCTCCTGTGGTGAGCTGCCAGCGCTTCCCCCCTGGCTCCCTTCCTCTTCCCTGCTTCCTGGCGGTGACGCTGGTCCCGATTTCCAGCTGCTCTCCCCTGAGTCCCCTCTGGCTCTATCTTCCTGGGGTGCCCCCCTAGACTCCCCCCTTGCCCTGGCCACTGGTGCTCCTTTCTGTGAATCCTCTGATTCACTGGAAAGACTAGGAGATCTCGGGTCGTCGTCATCACTCATCTTTTCTTCTGCCTCCTCCCCTTCGCTCTCTGTTTCCTCCCTTGCCCGTGCCTCTGCTCCTAAACCCCTGACAGTGACATAATAACAAGCTAAGATTTGTAACTCAATCCCATTCTTTTTATTTATTTTTACTGTGCTGCTTACTCACACAAAAAATGCCAAGGCTGAAAGAGGGAGAACCCCTCCTCTGTTGTGTGGTTATTTTTGACAAGCATACTATACACAGGAGTGCAGATACAGTAGTACCTCGGGTTAAGAACTTAATTCGTTCTGGAGATCCATTCTTAACCTGAAACTGTTCTTAACCTGAAGCACCACTTTAGCTAATGGGGCCTCCCGCTGTCGCCTCACTGCCGCTGCACGATTTCTGTTCTCATCCTGAAGCAAAGTTCTTAACCCAAGGTACTATTTCTGGGTTAGTGGAGTCTGTAACCTGAAGCGTCTGTAACCCAAGGTACCACTGTAGGGACTCCAAAACACGGTGGAAGTGGTTTTGACCTTTCCTGCATTCGAAGTGGTATGTTTTCAGGGAAAATAGTATGTGTTGTGCACAGCACTGTAGAATCCACCAAGCACGTTGCACAAGGCTAGCCAGGGGCAATACATAAGGAAACAAGGCTCCCATTTCCTTTGAAAATGTTAATTGCAGTTCCATCTCCCTTGCTAGGTGCTGTGTGAATACTACTGGCCCTCGGACACTTCTCCCGCCTCTTTTGGGCAGATCAGCATCCACCTGCTCGCTCAGAATTTTGCAGATGAGTGGACTACACGGGAGTTCAAGCTCCAGCATGTGAGTAGGAGACCAGAAATACCCCATGGCACCTCCCAATAATCTTGCCCAATCAAAAATGCAAATATAATATAAACCGCAGTGTTGTGGTGCTCCAGGGAATCCTAATGACTGGAAACAAGGCAAAGCTCTTTTGCGGACGGTTGAGAAAATCTGGAATAAAGAGTACATGCTTCATAAGCTTGTGGACCAGCTTTCTTGGTTGCAGTACCCAAATTCAGCAGAAGCATATCTCATGCAGTTTAATGGCAGATGCTTCCTCTCTTGCAATTTCAGGTTTAGGACTTTGCCTGAGCTGCTTCTGTGGGCACTAATGTGGGCATCTCTCATCACACAGGAAGGGCTAAACATGGAAAGGAGAGTAACCCACTTGCACTACACAGCATGGCCTAATCATGGTGTTCCTGAGTCCACAGCTTCCATGATTGCCTTTATAGAGTTGGTGCGAGCACACATGCAGGGTGCAAAGGAATCTGGGCCTACGCTGGTACACTGCAGGTAAGTTTCAGGCAACCTACTTGGCTGGTTATTAATGTTGGGATTCCATTCCATCCTTTGCTGCAGACATGGGATTGTTGCGTGTCACATGTCTGTTTACATTCCAGCACAGATTGCTGGCGTGAGCAGAACTTCTGCTCCGTATTGCTTTTGTTTTTAGTCTCTCTCTGAGAAGACGGCAAGGAGAGATGCCATGTTTTCTTTGTCTTGATTTATGTATAATAAATGCGTAGTTTAGTATGTGTCTACAGCCTCAAGCCTCTTCTGTTGCGCAGTTTACACTGCTGAGTAAAGTGTGCTCAAGTCTGCAAGCTTGAGTCACTGATGTACATCGGAGCAGAGGTTGATGAATCTCCGCAGCGGCAAGGCTGAGGCGAGATGCTCCAGCTGGGGCCGAGCCAGCTGGCCTTTCGACCCCTCTAGATTCCGACAATTACTACCAAAATCTGCAAAGGCAACAAAACATCAAGAAAAATGCTGCCATAAAATCATTCAGTTGGTAAACATCATTGCCTTGCCATGGTTGGCATGATCAGGTGTCCTCTTTGCCCAAATTCCTTGACTGCTGGGGTCACAAAAGGCAGGGAGCACAGAATGAGAAGGAATGAAGGCCTCCAAGGTGAGCTGTGTGAAAGAGCCTCTTCTTTCCCTGTATTACTGCAGTGCAGGTGTGGGGCGCACCGGGACTTTTGTTGCTCTGGATCGGCTCTTGCAGCAGATGAAGTACGAGAAGGTGGTGGATGTGTTCAACACCATTTACAGCCTGCGGATGAACCGCCACCGGATGATTCAGACACTGGTGAGAAACTCAGAGCTGCCTCTCAGGTCGCTGGTTTCCCTGACATGGGAATCATTCAATGACACAAGGTGGCCTTACCCTTTCTGCTGGGTGTTTGTGGCCAATGCGGAGGGATGGGGAAGATGCCAGAGACACAATGGGCAACAGAAACTAGAAGGAACAGCAGGGGCCTGGGGGAACGCCCAAGACATGGCAGGAGCAGCCAACCTCTTGGAGTCCATAAGCACATTGGCAAGCCAGAAAAGCTGTCATGCACACAGACACACACAAACACACTGCAACCAAGAGCACATGGCAAACTGTTCTAGTGGCTACAAGAGAATGCTTCTTTCAAGCCTAATTTCAGTGAAGGGGTGGGATCCTCTGGGCATCCTCTGTGGGCATGTGGAGAAGTAAATGAACAAAATGGGCAGCTACTGAAAAATAAGCATAGGATGAGGTACAAGCATTGGCTGTCAACTGGTTTGCAAACAACTTCTTTCATTTATAGAGGCTGTAGAAAGATCAGTTCTTTGGCAAGTCAGTGCCAGTTCAGGAATAGAGGCCTGAAGCTCCCAGCTGCACATTATAATGATTAGATCTGGTTGCCTTTCTATTTCAAGGTGCACTGCAGTGCTTTCAGGGTCTCTGTGTTCTCTTCTCTTCCAGGGGCAGTACATTTTCCTGCACACCTGCATCCTAGAGAAGATCTCTGAAGACCCACAGATTGGCCTGTCTGGTGTGGAGCTGTAAGTTTATACCCAATTTCCCTTTCCATACCAGTGGAATGCATAGTTCTCTCCTATACGTCTCTCCTTCCCCTGCTTAACATAGCTATTGTCTCCAGAAATGAAGCTACTCCTTCTTCCCCACCCATATGTGCAAACGGGCTATTACATTGCTGGATCACAGCTAGCACAAGTATAATGCAAAGGGGAAAAACTGGTTGGTTGGTTGGTTGGTTGGTTGGTTGGTTTCCCCATTCATCATCTGGAAAGGTCTATAGGGACCAGCAACTAGGACACCACACTCATTGCAAATAGGCATGGCCTGCCTCAAATAGCAACAGAGGTTTCTTGTTCAGTAGGAGTTGCAAGGAGTCTCCTGGAACCACAGTGTCTTGTTCTCTTTTCAAGGCAGTTGTGCCATCAGCTCATGTTAGAGGGATATGGAATGGGGAAGTGGAATAATTAAACCCATCTCTCATGTTTTCTCAAGCTCCCATCCAGTCCCTCTCAAGAACTTTGTTCAGCACCACGCAAAGAACAGTTCCAAGGCCAACACTGGCTTCCTAAGGGAGTATGAGGTAAGAGGTTGGCACACAGGGACGCTGGGTTTTAAGGGTGCTCCAACGCCACATGCCATGTAGGTGGCCAGATTGGGCTGCATCAGAGATGCACGACTATCACTTTGAGGGCAGCTCAGGCTCAAGCTGTGAAAATATACATCCAGCTGCATGTAGCATGTAGTTAACTCTTCGGAATGAATGTTTTGAAGATCTCTGCATTAGCAACTGTATCAATGATTAAAGTACCCACCATTGACTCTGGGGTCAGCGATCCTGCATGCTCAATCATAGTGAAAAGTCCACCCCAACCCATTTCTCCATCTCTCCCTCTCTCTCTCTTTCTTCTACCTTGCTTCTTCCCATCAGCAGATGCTCCTGGAGGCTGCCAAAGAGGAAGTCAATTCAGCAGTACCACTTTCTAGCAGTGGCAACCAACAGATCAACCTTCCCTCAAGCAAGAACTCTTGTGAGTAAATGTTTTTGTGGTTAGTATTGTTGTTTTGCATGAATCACGGGCGGGGCATAAGGTGCTGAGCTGAAATTCTGCAGCGCAGGACTGCGCTGTGCCTGACGCACTGTGTCACCCAACCCTCCACCTTCTCACAAAGGCTGTTTTGCAGATGATCGCTCAAAAGTGAAGTTCTCGCAGCTGGATCGAGATCCCTTCTCAGACCTCACGAATGTCTGGCTCATCCCTGTGAGTCCACCATGAATTTCATTTCCCTCCTTTCGGGTCCTCTGTTGTTGCCTCCAGATGTCTTTGCTGCATGCTGCACTCCTATAGAAGGGATCAGTTGCTTGTGTCACTGCTTTGAGGGTTTTTTTTCTTTTGCAATCAAGAGGTGTATATACTTTTTAATGAAATGTTATGAAATAAATGTACAGTGGATGCTCGGGTTGTGAACGTGATCTGTGCAGGATCTGCAGCGTTCGCAACCCGTGTCTGTGTGTTTGTGCATGCGCGGGTTGCGAATCGGTGCTTCTGCACATGCGTGAATGCCGAAACCCGGAAGTAACCCATCGGGCGGTAACCTGAAAGAACACAACCTGAAGTGTCTGTAACCCGAGGTATGGCAGTATGTGCTTTTCCTTGCTTTGGTGAGAGAGAAAAGGCTAGGCCATAGCAAGTACAACTCAACTGCTGCCAAGCTGTGAGAAGGTAACAAGTGGATTCTGCGATCCTGGCTGTTCCTTGGCTCAGTATTCAAGAAGATAGACAAGAGTGTGGCAAACAAAGCACTCGCATCTCTGGATGACTAAAATCAGGGCATTATTGAAGACACTACAGTGGTACCTCGGGTTACATATGCTTCAGGTTACATACGCTTCAGGTTACAGACTCCGCTAACCCAAAAATATTACCTCGGGTTAAGAACTTTGCTTCAGGATGAGAACAGAAATCGTGCTCCGGCAGCGCAGCGGCAGCAGGAGGCCCCATTAGCTAAAATGGTGCTTCAGGTTAAGAACAGTTTCAGGTTAAGAACGGACCTCCGGAATGAATTAAGTACTTAACCCGAGGTACCACTGTATTAGAAATCAAAGTAATATTGATAAACTGGAGAGTTGGGACAAAATGTACAAGTGTAAAAGGAATGCCACTTCAAGGGAAATAAGCCCAAGTGTGCAAAAACTACTCAATAAATAGTGAGTTCTTAGAATCATAGAGCTGGAAGGAACCACAAAGGTAGTGTAGTCCAACCCCCTGCACTGCAGGAATATTTTTGCCAGTGGGGCTTGAATCCATGACCCTGAGATTAAGAGTCTCATGTTCTACCAAAAAATCTATTGCAGCCCCTGAAATTAATACAAGACCTGCTAAAATGCCACTGTGCAAAAATGGCAAACACTTTCTGAGGTTCCATTGGCAAAAGTATATTCAGAGACAAAGGAGGGCCGAGTACACGATCACTGGCTACAAATAATTGTTAAGTAATTACAGTAAAAGCAAATAGTGCATTGTGGGAACTTTGTGACTATTCTGCCAGTGGTGGGTATAGGAGATAATACAGTGGAAGAGGATGGAGAGCTGACTTCCGGATGAGGGACACAGCAAGTAAATTTCAAATGTAATACCTTGTTTGGGAATCTATATAGCAGCAAGTTTTGGAATCATTGACCTGGGCCAGCCTTCTTTAACCTGGTGCTCTCCAGATTTGTTGGACTACAACTTCCATCAGCCCCAGCCAGCATGGCCAAATGTAAGAACACCAGGCTGGAGCCGGCTGACCTCGACAATCTATTAGGGTAGTTTAGTTCACAAAATTCCCTGATTATCAAGACCAGGAAATCTAGTCTAAGACAAGTACTTAAAGAAAATATGCTTTCATTTCACCCTCTGATCTGTCACTAAATTTGCCAGCAACTCCTGCTGCCTCATCTCCAACTAACTTCTCATGGGAGAATAAGCCAGTTACAGATACCATAACCTGCAGCTAGGATAATCCTTATCCAAGCTTAGACCAGACTTATCTTCTGTCGCAGGCATTTTGCTAACTCTGCTAAATGAGACTCTGTTTTTCTTTTTCTTTTGGCAGGGCTGTAACTCAGCCAAGGACTATATAGCTATTGAAGGACCTGACAAACTGGCCCTGGAGGAATTCTGGGGGCTGGTCTGGGAACATGGAGTCCACACCATCATCACCCTACTACCTGGACAGTCGAACAGCCCCGTAAGATCCACATTATGCATTATGCAGACCCACAGATTTATAGAGGCAGGTCCTTCTGGGATAGCTGCAATCACTGGGGCCATAGCACAGAGCTATGGGACAGGTTCAGTTTGGGCGCCTGGAACTGAGAGCTGTGCTGTGTAGAATCCTGGCTGCGTAAGAACTGCTTTTCCACAAGTGGTTCCCATGTAACTGAAGGCTATATCTGAATGGTGGCATCATGTGGTCAGGGCAAATGGAACTGCAACTACAACCCCTATTTTTTATGTGTGTGTGTGTAGGCTCCAGACAACTCGTGCTGGCCCTCTGAAGGTGAACCTGTGTGCACAGAGACGTTGACCATACAGCAAGGCCCAGAGAAGGTTATTTCAGGATGGCCATGCACTCAGCTGAGACTGAAATATGTACGTGAGTTGGAAATAGTGGGGGGAAGCCAGGGGGCCGTGGGCAAGGGCAAGAGGAACAATGAAAGCAATATCATTGGACATGTGTGTTTTGCGGGGGAAACTCCTTGTCACCATAGCTAAGCTTTTGAGCTACACAGTTTTGAGTAGCTTTTGAGCTACTACACTTCATTTGTGCATTGGCCTGCCCTCTACACCGCATTCCCAAACAGTTGCTGGATCAATTATCATAATGTCTTTGTTACTTTGTCAGGAGAAAAAGGCCAAGGAGAGGCTGCTGCAACGGTTCCAGTTCCCTTTGGGGGAAGGAGAGGAATTTCCAGACCCTGAGATCCTGGTGGGCTTCCTCACCACTGTCAGGCAACTGGTGCCATATCGGAAAAGAACAAATCCCTTGGTCCTGCATTGCAAGTAAGGCCCTGCCTCTCCAGGTACCCTTGGGCTCTTGCCCAGTAGGCAGCCCTTTTCAGCAGGTAGCCCTTTTCCTGCTGCATATGGCACCAGTGAGGGCGTATGCCAATCCTAAGATGTAGGCATTCCCATCTCACTGAGCTGATACCCATCAGTAAAAGGGCTACTATCCGACTCCCGTTGGTTCTATCTAGTGGCATGCAGTATGTGGAACTCCCTGCCTCATGACTTTTTGTGACCAAGACGTGCCCATCCATCCAGCTCTTTGGTTGATGCTGATGTTTTGGTAGGATCACCTGTGTTGTGATTGTCATTTGCTGTGTTGATGTGAGGAATTATAAGCTCCTGGTTTTAACTAATGCCCAGTGGTTAATGGTTTTATGGATGGTATTATTTTATTGTGTTGTGAGCTGTCCTGTGCTGAAGGCTGCACTAGTTTATTTTTTATTTTTTTTACTAGTTTATTTTTTAAAAAATTATTTGATTTTTTTTCTTTCACAGTTCTGGCAGCGTAGGCCCGATCGGGGTGCTGATTGCCCTGGATACTCTGCTGCAGCAGCTGAAAGGAGAGAAGAGTGTGGATGTATATGGTGTTGTTCTGAGGCTGGTGAGGAGCTGCTGCCTCATGACTCCAACACTGGTAGGTAAAGGGCAGAAAGGGAAGCTTGAGCAGCAATGGTAGCCAAAGGACACTATGCTGTTCCATGTTCTGTTCTCCTGCAGGACCCCTGTGCTTTCTGTCTCCCTAAAGCTAGTCAAGGAGGACATGGGATCCCTGATGGACTTTCCCTTTACTGTACTGGGGTACACTTTTTGCATGGCCATCCAATATTGTGGTTCAAAGTGGGGAAGTAGGTAATTCCAGTCATGACTCCGTCTGATCTTATTTAGCAAGCCCCTTGGATGGGTCTCTACAGCTCAGTGCCCTCTCCCCCTCTCCAGCCACCATCTGTCTCGTATTCATGAAGAGCTGGGAAATATTGGGCAACTTTCACGCAACAGATATTTTTGGACCTGCTTTCTTTCACCAAAGCCAGAGGGATGTCAACAAGGTTTTCAGTTCAGGCTTTTCCATATCATCAACCAAAGCATTTTCCATCCCTTGTGGGATACTCCCACATACTCTGACTCTGTGGGATATTTATTTCATCTGCATGTAATAGAAACTGGGGGGTAGGGATCATTTTTTGCTGCTGTTCATCTTTTGAAAAATTCAAAGAGGCTAGATGTAGTCTTGATGCTATGCAGGAAAGGGAGAGTTCATAATCTCCAAAGACTTTGGGGGATGGATTCAAGTAAATAGTTGTACTAGAGGATGACAGTGTAATGAGTTTTGCTAGCACAATGGGGCTTCCTCCTCCTCCCTCTGTAAAGTTAAAGGGACCCCTGACCATTAGGCAAACCATTTGAAGCACTGGGAAAATGCAGTCTCAGCAGCAGTATCTTCTGCAGGGAATATGTCCTACCTCTAGGGCAGATGTCCAGCCTCTATACAGTAAATGAGGGACAAATGCACATTTACTGCATAAAAATGTTTGTGTATGTCAGGTACATATGCCCAAGACTGCAGTATTAGGCTGCTTCCACATCAGCTGATCTTTGTGGCAGTTGTGCCACTAGAGGGCATTGTGCTCAAGCCCTTCTGAGTGAAATCCTGTGTATTGCTGGACTTATCACAGACCGAAAGCTGCAGCACAGGTGTACCATACAACTTAAATTGCATACACACATACACACCAAGTTAGAGCTCCCTGACATTGCCAGAGGAGAAGAATGTGGCCCTCCCTGGTGACCAAGCTGCTTAGCTGCGGAGATGCTCACATATGCAGCCTGCATGCTTCCTGTAGCCATAGAGCAGCTATAAGGGGTTCCACAGTGTGTCTTTGTGCCCCTGCTGCTGCATTAGCAGTTTGATCTAGCTGAACATGCTTGCCTAGTTCACCGTAAATTCCTGGACCTAATTCCTGGCCTGTTGTGATGGCAATCCTTGGCTGTGTTTTCCCTTTTCACCTTGGAGTATTATTACAAATTCTTTGATTGTCCATGGGAGATGATGAGAGCAGAGCTCCTAATCTCTCTATCCCGCCCCCCTCTGCTTCTCTCTCTCTAGGATAAGTACATTTATCTGTACGAATGCATTCGTGACATCATCACCCAGAAGCAAGTTTAAGTTGCCGCTCTTTGTTAGATGGGTGGAATGCACCGAGCACAACAGTGTTGTAGGCATAGCCAGGATGGAAGTGATCCTATGTGGAGATGAACAGCTGCATCTTAGCAAGAGCAGAGTGGTGAAATAAGAAGAGTCAAGAACAGTGAGCTGATTACAAGGAACTTAAATCTGCTGTCAGAAAAGTACGGGTATCCATGTATCCCCTCGGTCAGGATGGATTTGGAGGGGAGGGGTTGGGGAGAAGCTTTCCTGAGACTACCTGGCTTGGTTTCAGCATTTTGGGATTCTGAAGAACCTCAAGGTTCCCATACACTGACAGAGTTTGTAGGGACCACAATAATGGAATCAAGAGGTCTTATCAAGTATGACAACCTTTTGGATAACTTGTGCCATTCTAGATGTTTCGTGCCAGAAAGAGATACAGCAGGAGATGATGTAGAAAAAGGTGATGGGCAGGGCAGACCAATGGTCCAGCTTCTCTGCTACCACATGCCTGATACTTCTTGGTTTTGCCCCTTGTGCCAGTGGACTTGCACAGCTGGGTCTGTGTAATCAATTTGTCAGACTGACACAGTCCCCAGTGCAACATGTCTGGGTGATTCCCTTGCACAAGCAGACTTGGGCAGTCTCCTATTCTCATCCAGCTCGCATGGCGTCAAGAACAGGACAGCACTGACTAAGTTGCAGTATCTTCTTCACAAAAGCACCTCTGAAATAAGCATGGATCATCTTGCACACAGGGAAGGAAAGTTTAAACCGTCGGCAGTTTATGAAACCTTATATGATGCAGCAAGAGTGAGTAAAAAGAGGCTAAGCATGTTTACACAGAACGAAAGAATGGTGGTATCCAGTCTAATGAAACTAATAGAAAGCTAGTTCAAGGATATCTCAAGGACTTCTTTGCACAATGTAAAAATAACCTATGGAATTCAATGCCAAGGGGAGTTGTCTGTTTGTATAAGTGCTTATGTGGCTGCAATCCTATATCAGATACCAGGAGTAAGTCCCACTGAACTCAGTAGAGCTTATTTCTGAGTGGAGGGTTGCACTGTTAATGGATTAGACTAATTAATGCAGGATGAGTATATCCAGATGAAAGGATACAGTAGGGACAGCTAATGTAGTGGCCCTCTAAATTTTGTGGACTACAGCTCCCATGAGCTCCAGCCAGCATGACCAGTGGGAAGAGATCACAGCAACTGTAGTCCAGCAACATTTGCAGGGCACCATGTTGGCTACCTCCAATATACAGAGAGGATTAGAAGCAATGCAGAAGGTGGATACAATCATTTTACCCTATTTTGTGCATTTCTTTAGCACAAAATGCTGGCTACTGTTTTGGGAGATTTCTAAAAGAAGAAGAAGTTTTAAGACCACTCTTGATTCAGCATGTTTTCATAACAGTCCATATATTCCACATGGTAAGCCCATCAAGAACTGTCTCTCAGAAAGCAGACAAGACTTATCATCATTACCCCCCAACACCCTCTGATTCTGTTCTGTTCCACTTCCTGCCTTGGCTCTTGACACTGCTAGGCCCCCTCTTGAGAGCTGGGCTAGTTCTCTCCAAAACTCTGGTTCCTCTAGTGTTGCAATTCTTTCCCAGGGAAAGGGGGGTATTGGGAATATCTGCCATTGCACTCAATGGGGCTTAGCTTGTGATTGAACATGCTTAGGATTAAATTGCAGGACATTCTTTGGTAAATTTGATTCCCCTCCTCAGTTTGAGTCTCATCATGCCCAATTCTTTCTACTTTAAACTGGCTCACTCTCAACTCTGTTTTTAGAATGGACACTTTTTTTTTAAAGAGGCTTGAGGAGTATGCTGAAAGAAATATGCTGTTGTAAATGAAAACAACTTTCCCCAGTTTCTCTGAAACAGAGAAAAAATGGGGGGGGGGGTTGTAATAATAAATTATTCATTTTTAAAAAATGAAATTTAACACTTTCCTGGTTTTATTTATTTATCCAAGTATTTAGAAACCACAAACACATAAAATTTATATCATGGTGACATACCATCCGATCATTAAAACTTCATAATATTGAAAGTGCAAATATGACCAACAACACAATCCAGTTCTCTAAAAATGTTTGACCAACAGATGAAGAAATGTCAACATTGTAAGAGCCTCTCGGAATTCAGACAGTACTCCAAAGTAGGGGAGCCACTGTGCTGAGAGCCCTTGTTTGTGTAAAGGAAAAGGGACCCCTGACCGTTAGGTCCAGTCGCGGACGACTCTGGGATTGCGGCGCTCATCTCGCTTTATTGGCCAAGGGAGCTGACCTACAGCTTCTGGGTCATGTAGACCCCTCTTAAGCCATGGTTGGTTATCTTGCTGCCAGGGTACCTCAGTCATCAAGAGGGATTGGTGTTCCGCTAGAGGGCAGTGCTGCCACCTACACACACAGGACGGAGATTCCAAAGGACAGTAGGTAAAGAAGAGAGAGGGATTGCTGAGGGCTTTGGAACCAACAAATTTATACAACTGAAAGATGTAGAATAGTTCACTTGTTGGGAAACATGGCTTGAATGGATCCAGGCAGAATCAGCACATGGTGAAGAAGTTGAATGACAAAGGATGCTAATTGTTATTCTATACAGTGGTGCCCCGCAAGACGAATGCCTCGCAAGACGAAAAACTCGTGTTAGACGAAAGGGTTTTCCGTTTTTGCGTTGCTTCGCTAGACGAATTTCCCTATGGGCTTGCTTCGCAAGACGAAAACGTCTTGCGCTTTTTTTTTAAAGCCGCTTGAAGAGGCGCAGTTGCGACGGACCGTGCTTTGCAAGACGAAAAACATCGCAAGACGAAAAGACTCGCGGAACGAATTCTTTTTGTCTTGCGAGGCACCACTATACAGCACAGATTTCTATACAGTACAGGCTTCCCGAACCTGGGGCCCTCCAGGTGGTGTTAAACCATGGGTAGGCAAACTAAGGCTCAATCGCCTTCTAAATCCGGCCCACGGACGGTCCAGAAATAAGCATGTTTTTACTTGAGTAGCATGTGTCCTTTTATTTAAAATGCATCTCTGGGTTATTTGGGAGGCATAGGAATTCGTTCTTTTTCTTTTTCCAAAATATGGTCCAGTCCCCCACAAGGTCTGAGGGACAGTGGGCCAGCCCCCTGCTGAAAAAGTTTGCTGACCCCTGTGTTAAACTCCTACCACCCTGGACCATTGGCCATGTTGGCTAGAGAGGATCAGATTTGAGAAGGCTGCTATAGCGCTGTCTATGGAGGCTTTACATAGAGCAGTGTTGAGAGCCCTGTTCTGAGGGACGTTCAATCCAAAAATGAATGCAAGGAAACAATGGACAGAAATGGAGGTAGAACTATAAACAGGGGAAGAATATTCCAGTTACACAACATACTTTGGATTAGTTACAGCACGTCAAAGTGCAAGTAGATAAATAGGTACCGCTCCGGCGGAAGGTAAACGGCGTTTCCGTGCGCTGCTCTGTTTCGCCAGAAGTGGCTCAGTCATGCTGGTCACATGTATGCCAGCTCCCTTGGCCAATGAAGCAAGATGAGCACCGCAACCCCAGAGTCGGTCACGACTGGACCTAATGGTCAGGGGTCCCTTTACCTTTTTAAATGAGAAAGGGCAGTTTCCTTTCAGGGAACAAAAGCTAATTGGTGAATTGAGGGTGATGCAGCTGGACCCATGTTTATCATACGTAACAGTGCCCACTGAGCAAATCTCAGTGCACTATAGTTTGTTTCTGTCAACCAACCTTGAACAACCGAACCACAATAACCATCCTTAAAGTAAAGGAAACAGTCTGACCTCTGATCAACTCTCGAAGTGATTCATTTGTATACTGGTTTTTCAGTATATGCTTAAAGCAACAAAAATAAATAAAAACATGATAAGAACATAGCAGAACAAGTTTAACAAAACAGCCAGTCAATTAAAAACCCATTTCTTTACGTTATTTTGTTTATTCACTTGTTTGTTCTGGAACATAAATAAGAATTTTTAAATACAGCTAACCTTGTCTCTGTTTGGTTTTAGACAGGCAGTACTTCTCCAAGAGCCAACATTTTAAATAGGTTTTAGGAGTATGGTAACTACTAGACTAAACAAGGGGAAATATTTCAGCTACAGCCACTTCAAATGTAAAAGCTCAGCACTCTCTTCAAAATCATTTGTGGGGAAATAAGCTTGATTGTTCACAAGAGAGTGTGGCTACTCTTGCAGGCTGGAGTTGAGAGAGAGAACAAATGAATCCAGCTCTAGAGGACCAGATGAGGGAAAACTGGATTACTTTCAAACAATGGCAAGAAAAACTAATGGTTCATATGGCATTGTGTGAAGAAGAATTCAAAACACTTGGCACAGACAGCAATACT